>NW_009953299.1:2683437-2741520 GCF_000747805.2 Chaetura pelagica
GCCACCTGTCATTGCGGCTTGTGTTTGAAAAAATCAACTTTTTTTTTTTTTTTTTTTTTTTTCCTTTTTTTTTTTTAATACTTTGGCTAGGAGGGGCAAAAAAAAAAACAAACCACTCAACCACCAAAAATTAAACAACAACAATAATGGCCTGACTGCTTCCCTGACAATCTAAACACAATCTGCTGCCCACAGTCACAGCAAAGTGTCATTGAGGGGAAGAAAAATTCTTATGGCTTAGTGGAGAGCTTTGTTTTGTTCTCCTTTTCTGTAATAGGTGTAAACCCTTTTCTGGTGGAAGGATAACTCCTGGGAAGTTTCTGTGACTCAAAAAAGACAGAGCTATGTCACATAAAATTTTATCTGCCAGTTGTCAATGTAACTTTTAGCTGAGAGTCTCAAATAAAACAGCAATGCTTTTTTAAAATCCCACCATGTGTTTTTTATTTCATTGTATTTTCCATGATTGAATGGAAACATTGAGGAGAGGTGATAAAAACTGTGCAAACATAGGGTAATATTTAATGGTGTCAGGGATCTAGGCTACAGGCCTTCTAGCTTTTCAGTTTTCTTGCAATCTAATTTGGTCTCTTTTCTGTAACTGTCTTTTAAAAGATAGTGAAGATTAATCTGTCTTCGCTTTATTTTCATCCTGAGTTTTTTATACTTTCAGACACCTTTCTGGGTTCCAGGTCATGCTGTCAGCCTTGTTCAAGGCCATTTCAGTGGTGACACTCAAGGAACCAGAGATGACTTAACCTCCCCAAACAGGAGGCAGGCAGTCCAAGCACAATGCTCTTTTATGATGTTTGAAATAGAGCTGAAAAAGCAGAGCAATATCCATAGTCACGACATGGCATGTAAATTTTCCTGTGCTTTTCTTTTAATTTGCCTTTGGAAAGAGAGAAAGGGAAAGGTTATCTCTCCAAGTCCCCCATAGGTAGATGAGAGAGAAGCAGGATATAATGAGAAGGCTAAGTGACTGGTAAAATTAAAATACACAAATCAATAAAACATTTAAAAGGTAGAAAAAAAAGAGCGCTCACAACATCTGGTTTAGGTCAGCACCTCAGGAGTTTCTTACAGCTGATATGGGAACTCTCAGGAAACATGAATGTTGTTATACACAATACCTTCTTTATCAAAAGCAAAAAACTCACAGAGGGAGGCCATGGCACTTACAGTGTGGGAACATGAGCCTATCAAGTGCGAAAACTGGTAAAGCAGCAGAGGAAAGCCCTGACCTGGCCTCTTGGGCTGGTGGCACAGCCTGGTATGTTTGAACTCCTGGACAGTGCATCTGACACTCCCAGCAATAAACCCCAAATTGACAGGTTTATGTCTCTGTCTATACAACACCACTGCACCACTGCAAACTGATACGTAACATCACAAACTGATACGTAACATCACACGTATTTTATACTTCTGAGAATATGTGTATATAATTGTCCCTGCAGCCAAAAAAACATACAGGGAACTTTTATTTCCTTCTTTTTTTTTTTTTTTTTTTTTTTTAATTAAAAGAGAAGTCGTCTTCCAGTCTTTCTGATCAACTGCTGGCAAAGAAAAGGAGATAGACAGTTTTTGTTTTTCAGTTTCCCGTACTGAAGTTCTCTGCCTTTTTATTCAGCTCATGCAGTAGAGGAGGCTTAAAATGAAATGGAAAGTAAACAGGCCTCATCAATCTCAAAAGGCTTCAGATTTTTATGTGAAGCTATCTTATTAAGATAGGTAGTTATTTCCAGGTGGGAATTCTTTAGTGTTTTCATTCTTTATTAAATGTACTGTTCCTCAAAATCACCTGCCTATAAGCTAGAATCAAGCTTAAGCAGCTGCCTGAATCTCATGTATGGGAAAGACCATATAGGTCTCTCCAGGAAAGCAACTGGGTTTAAAATGCAAATAAATATATCACATTGTGACTTTTCTGACTGTTGTTTTTGAATAATCAAATGTGCATGCTTTGGAGGCCTCTGTGATGCAAAAATCCAAAAGATCCATTCAGGTCCACTCATTTCTCCTGGATATGAAAAAGGTTCTATATTGTGCCATCTCTACAAAACAAAACCAGTCTCACCTGTGTTTGTGGATATCCTGCTGAGAAACAGAAGCAACAGATTTGCCTAATGCAAGCAAAGTACTAAAGCAAAAGTTCTAGCTTTTGCACAGGTAATATCTGCTTTACTCAAAACCTTTGCTAACTTGCATGAGTGCCCCTTTTCACTGTAAATTACTTATAATGGCCTGCAGAAGCCAAACTTTTTGTTTTTTTCAAACTCTGAAATAATGCATTTTTACTTTGAAGTATTTTTAAAAAATTTTATCTGAGGGGTTTTTTGGTCAAATTTTACTTTAAATGTTGCCTGAATTAGAAGTGAAGTCTGTCCCTCAACCTTCACCCCATTTTTGCTCAAGGGCAGTTACTTGCTAGGCTTTCTTTCCACCAATATTTACCTTTCTGAATTCATAGAATCCTAGAATGTTTGGGGTTGGAAGGGACTTTTAAAGGTCATTTAGTCTAGCCCCCCCTGCAGGAAGCAGGGACCTTTTGTACTAGATCAGGTTGATCAGATCCTCGTCCAGCCTAACCTTGAATGTTTCCAGTAATGGGGTCTCCACCACCTCTCTGCAACCTGTTCCAGTGCTTCACCACACTCATAGTAAAGAACTTATTCTTTACGTATGGTCTGAATCTTCCCGGCTGCAGTTTAAGGCCATAGCCCCTTGTCCTGTCGCTACACACTCTTGTAAACAGTCCTTTCCCATCTTTACTTTTTGACTTCTCAGAAACTGGAAGGCCACTATAAGGTCGTCCCAGAGCCTTCTCGTCTCCAGGCTGAACAATCCCAACTCTCTCAGCCTGTCTTCATAGGATTGCTGCTCCAGCTCTGGGATCATTTTTTTGGCCCTTCTCTGGACTTGCTCCAACAGGTCCATGTCTTTCTTGTGTTGGGGGCTCCAGAACTTCACACAGTAGGGTCTCACAAGAGCAGAGTAGAGGGACAGAATCAGCTTCCTCAACCTGCTGGCCACAGTTTTTTTTTATGTAGCCCAGGATGTGAATGGCCCTCTGGGCTGCCAGTGCACGTTACTTACTCATGTCAAATTCTTCATCCACTAGTACCACTGAGTCCCTTTCTGTGGGCCTTCTCTCTAATCACCTCAACCCCCAGCCTGTACTGATAATGAGGATTGCCCCTACCCAGGTGCAGGACCTTGCACTTGGCCTTGTTGAACCTCATGAGTCTCACATGGGCCTACTTTACCATACTTATGCCTCAAGATACATATTCTTGTAGTGGTAAATGGAATTAAAGTTAGTGTGAAGTTCACATGAAGTTGTCTTGTCAAAAATGATCACTTTGCACAGGACTTGATGTCAGATGGGGACATGATACTCTGCTTCCATGAGCTTTTGCAAGTGTTTACTATGGAAGAGAAGTTCAGAACTGAACTACCCCAGAGAACACTTCTTCAAAATCAAAATAAACAAAAAACCCAGCCGAAGCTGGAAAAGATTCTCTCCTTCCTTATGAAGTGGCTAACTAGCCAAGCAATTATAATTCCAGGTATTGGATGTGAACTATTTTCAAAGGAAAGTGAAGAATTTTTCATACTTTTTATACCTTTCTTTTTTTTGAGGTAGGATTTTTCATAACCAAAGGAAACTTTACCTCTGAGAAGATATAATCCAAAGAGCTACTTGTCTAGAGAGTGGCTTCTGACTGAAGGGATCACAGTCTAGGACCTGAAAATTTATATTAGCAGAAAAGGGAATGTAATATAAAAGCAGTCCAACCTCAGAAAGAGACTCTAATGGAAGTAAAGATACGCATGATTTCACCCCACATTGCTTGTTCAGCTACTTCCATGATCAACCTTTGTTTCCACATTGCTAATAATCCTCAGTGTGTCACTCAGTCAGTTGGCAACTAAACATATGAGTCAGCCAAAGCCATTAGTGAATATTATCAGCCTTTTGTCAAAGAAATGAGCAAAGTCACTACATGCTAATCAAGAGCTTTCTAACTGCAGCCTAAAAGCCACATGGAGGAAAAGATGTTTTATTCCTGAAACAGGTCCAGCTTTCAGGAGAGTTAAAAGTAGAGAAGAATCTCAGCCCAAGTTGTGAATATTACTCATGCTATTATTTGAATAATCTAAACAAATAAGACCAATGATTCTGAGTATGCAGCTTCCCAGCTACACTCCTATTAAATAAAGGACCAATTCCACAGACTTGCAGAGCAATAGTCTGTTCAAGTACTTATACGATAATTCTTTGTCTTGCAATATGAAGTATTTAAGTCTACACTTAATGCACAGGTATAACATCAATGAATATTGGGGAAGCAAATTCTTTTTTTTTTTTTCTATTTTTGCATTAAAGAATCACATCAATTGAAGAGTCCTGAAGGAATTGGCTGATGTAGTTGCCAAGACACTCTCCATGATATTTGAAAAGTCATGGCAGTCAGTTGAAGTCCTTAGTGACTGGAAGGAAGGGAACATTGTGTTCATATTTTAAAAAGATAGAAAGAAGGATTCTAGGAACTACCAACCTGTAAACCTCACCTCTGTGCCTGGGAAGATCATGGAACAGATTCTCCTAGAAGACATGCTAAAGCACATGGAGGAGAGAGGGGTGATTCAGGACAGCCAGCATGGCAAATCCTGCCTGACTAACCTAGTGGCTTTCTGCAATGGAATGACTGCATCAGTGGACAAAGGAAGACCTATGAATGTCATCTATCTGGACTTCTGCAAGGCCTTTGACATGGTCCCCCACAACATCCTTCTCTATAAGTTGAAGAGATACGGGTTTGATGGGTGAACTGTTCAGTGGATAAGGAATTGACTGGATGGTCACATCAAGAGGGTAGTGGTCAATGGCTCCGCGTCCAGATGAAAAGTGATGACAAGTGGTGTCCCTCAGGAGTCTGTACTGGGACCACTGTTGTTTAATATCGTCTTTCATTATATTGACATTGGCATTGAGGGAACCCTCAGCAAATTTGTTGACGACTGCAAGTTGGGTGGTACAGTCAATATGCCAAAGGGATGAGTTGCAATCCAGAGGGACCTGGACAAGCTGGATAAGTGAGCCCATAAGGTTCATGAGTTTCAACAAGGCCAAGTGCAGGGTCCTGCACTTGGGCAGAGGTAACCAGAGATATCAATACAGTCTGGGGGAAGACATGCTAGAGAGCAGGCCTGTGGAAAAAAGACCTGGGGGTACTAGTGGATCAGAAGCTGGACATGAGCCATGAATGTGCACTTACACACCAGAAGGCAAACAACATCCTGGACTGCATCAAAAGAAGTGTAGCCATCAGGTTGAGAGAGGTGATTCTGCCTCTTTACTCTGCCCTTGTGAGACCTCACCCGTACTACTGCGTCCAGCTCTGAAGCCCCCAACACAAGAAGGGTGTGGACCTGTTGGAGCTTGTCCAGAGGAGGGCAACAAAAATTATCCAAGGGCTGGAGCACCTCTCTTATGAAGACTGGCTGAAGGAGCTGAGGCTGTTCAGCATGAGGAAGAGAAGACTCTGGGGGACCTTACAGCAACCTTCCAGTACCTGAAAGCAGCCTATAAGAAGGATGGGAAAGACCTGTTTACTGGGGCATGTAATGACAGGACAAGGGGTAATGGTTTTAAGCTAGAGAAGGGTAGATTTAGGTTGGACATTAGGAAAAAGTTCTTGAATATGAGAGTGTTGGATCACTGGAACAGGTTGCCTAGAGAGGTGGTGGAGGCCCCACCCCATTCAAGGTCAGGCTTGATAAGTCTCTGAGCAATCTGTTCTCGTTGGAGATGTCCCTGTGTATGTGGAGGGGTTGTGTATGTGGATAACCTTTAAAGGTCCTTTCCAACCCAAGACATTCAATTCATTCAGTTTCTATATTCAAAAATAATGACTTGGCCTTTTGGTCTCCCACAATAATTTAAATAAGTCTTTTTTGTTGATATAACATATCTTCCATTTCTGAAGCACTATTCATCATATATATATAATCAGGTATAGCTTACAAAAATTGTGCTTAACAATGTCAACTGAGGCACTTTGTGGCAGCCTTAAAGCCACCCTCATAACTACGAATCTGTTAGTTAGAATGGAACTGTTACAAAAAGGCTTCTCATAAAGTCAATCCACTTAGCAGGGAGGATCAAGATGGGTTGGCATTATGAGGGATGCAGTTTTAGAGCACTCAGAATGATGGCACTTGTAGCGCCCTATGTGTTGCGAACTGTCTTGTCTGTCTAGGATAACCTTTTCTTTAACCTCTTCTCCATTATAAACTTGGTGCTAAAGGAAGGTCCTGCTGGTCTAACATCACCTAAATTACTGTGTTTTTTTGACTTAACATGAATGAATTATATTGTTTTGGCCTAAGAGTTTGTGGTGATACTTATTGACACTAGGATTTCATGCCATCATAAAGTTCCACTCAGAGTGCACTCAAAATGCAAATTTTCAATTTAATTTCTGACATTCATGCCACTATAAGCTGGTAAAATTTTCAATTTTTCTACTGCTTCACCAATATAAAAACTTTATAGTATTGAAATTAGCAGCTAAAGACCTTTTCCAAAAGTGTTCACAATTATTTTATCCATATTTTTAATATTCATAAAAGTGGCAAGAACAAAGTGAAGCAAATTTGCATTTCATATCGCACGAAAGCTACTCCACATATACACGATAACACATCCCGAGAACAATGAGATATCCTGTCACATGTGTGCATTTTCTAAAACTGCACAAAAGGAGGATTTCAGGGATGAATAAATTAGTTTCTTACCTTTAAATTATTAACTCAGGCTGTTCCCTGAATGTGAACTAAAATCAAAGGACAGCTTTCCCCCACTCTTGCTCTTCACAGAAGGAGCACACATATTTGTCAATCTTTTCTCACTTAATTACTTAAGAAATTGAGTTACTTGGATACTGAAAAATAGTTTTTAGAGAGGTTTTTGTACAATTCTTCTCTTCATGCCATTTTTGGAGTGGGAGCATGCATACTGTGGCTATTAGTAAGAAGCCCCTTCAGCTACCCTAAGAGATTATTTTTGGAAGCAAATAGGTAGCGTCTCCATATTTTGATATATGGGGAGAAAAAAAGCTTAAATAAAGTTTCACTGAGTTGTTGAAGTAAAAGAAATTAATTAAACCTTTATCCAGGATCCTGTCAGTGATCAGGATGTCCCAGAAACACTTTCTTGTAGGCTCTACAGAATAGATGAACCTGGACACACATTCCCCTGAACTGGAATTGTTAAACCTGGCCGCCACTTGAGCTGAAACACCTAATTGAGATGGATGTTTACATTTGTTACAGGTATTGAAATCTGCTTTCCAAATGTTAAAAACAGGCAAAATTACCTTCTAAAGCATTTTTGCTGACACTTTTTTTTGGTAAACCTGCAGTCTGATTGCAGACCTTTTCAGGAGACAAAAATGTCAAATTTGTAGATAAATAGTTATGAAGTACTAACTGCCTTTAGTAACAGGTGATATTAAAAATACAGTCTTTATTAATTAATTTGGGGCCACAGTTATAAATTAGAACCAAAACTTTCTGTGGGAAAGCAAATTAGATTGATTAAAGTAGGAACTAAAGAGGAAATGTTCACAATAGCAGCCACACTGGACAGTCAGTGTGAATGAATGCCTTTTACTTGGCCAGCTAGGAACACTACAGTTACTTTCCCTCTTACTTTTTAAGCCTTGTTTGCAGATTGCCCTGAAGGGATCAACAATTGCTTTTTCAGTTGAAAATTCAGTGCTATGAACATGTTAGTAGTACTGTTTCCACACAATCTTGTAAAAAAATGTAGAAAACCAATAGCTATCATACAGTACAAATGAGTGTTTTCCATAATTACACAGAAATTGTGATTTAACAGCCTTAACTTCCTAGTGTATCGACTTGAAACCATCACACTTAACATGATCTAGTATAAGATTGTATAACAATGAAAAAATTACTATTATCACCACCTAATTCATACTAAAGTCAGCAATAAATACAATCCAGACATTACACAGGGTTTCATACTTATCATCATACAAAAAAGTAGTTGCCTTTTATCGACCTGAACTGGCATGTGTTAAAAGAAAGGGAGTTCTTCCAGTGATACGGGACCAGGTCTTAAATCCCCTACGCGAAATTTGCACTCCAATCACCGGTTCTTTAGTCTATATTTGAACTGATTTCTATGCAAATATTTTTGCTGTGTTCAGCAGTCTTTAACTATCTCCCTGTTTAATTAGTTTTTGAACACATTGTGTAGGCTCCCACTCCGATTTATAAGTGCTGAAATACCAGAAGAAAAATTCTTTCTTCTGGGTTTTGAAGTCTGCTTGTATGGAATTATTACAGTAAAACTTCTGATGTTGCCCTCTTTCATACTCATTTTGTAGAAACAAGGATATGGACAATGCATATAAGGACCCAGACTTCTGAATGGTTATGTGAAATAAAATAAATCCTCATAAATTCAATTATAATTATCCACAAGACTGAGTTAATTTGAAGCAGCATAAATGCATGGGAAGAAAAAAAAAATCTACTTCTTAAAATATTTCCTTTTGAAGCATAACTGTAACATGTGTACTGTGCAGTTTGGGTATGCTGATTACCCAAAGATATTTTCATGGTACCCTGAGACTCCACACATACCAAAATGCAAAATCACATCTGTTTTCTCAGTTTAAATTGCTGCATGATGCTCACTCAGCCTCTGTACTCTGGCATGTGCCAAACTCATGGCTGAATAAAGAGGATGTCTGCCAAACACATCCACTTTCTAAAACTATGCAAATTAAGAACTTTAGGAATGAATAACTCTACCTCCTTTCTTAAAGTTTTGTTAACAACATCGCTCTTTGTCACTGGAGTAATGTAAACGATTGCAGTCAAAAAAAAGAAGGCAAATCCCTACCTACGTCATGATACTTTCTGAAAGAATTTGGGTAAATTAGTTGTAGTCATAAAAAGGGGGCCTTTCTAAATTGCATGTCTATATTACAGTGGAACATGATATGGTGAGCGTGGCTCAGCCAAAACAGACCTGGGCCACCCTGAGCTGGGCTGAGAAAGGGCTCTGCTGTTGTTAAGAATCTGAACCAGGACTAGAGATCTCAGTTCATGCATTAGACTCTTCCACAGACTTCCTGTGTGATCCTGGGCTGGTCAGTATCAACAGCCTTCAGACCTGGAGCTATACTACCTTTTGGTAGTTACTATACTTGTTTTCTCCTATCCTTTGTCTGATATATCTAGGCTGTCTTTTGCTTTGTATAGAACCAAGTACAATATCATCCTTTGCTCACCCAATATTTCTATAATTTCACTATCAATAAATAGAGCTGTCTATTATAATTGGTAATTATTTTTTATTAGAAAACTCCTCATACAGAGCCAACATAAGATTACTCAAAAATTTTGTACAGCCTCTGAGGTTAAAACAAATCACAATGCACAAGGTTCTTGGGACTTCAAAGGCATAAGTCCAGTTAAGAAACAGCTTTAAAAATGTAGAAAGGACACGAGCTGAAAGTTTTCATGTCTTTCATGCCAAAACATAACCTATGAGAGCTGGTTTCCACTTCCCAGCTCAGAAATCCCCTGTACTTACCATGAGACAAGTTTTTCTCCTCCTTCTATGCTCCTGGCCAAGCTCTCTGGCACCCTTGCCTTTAACTATTGCTATTATGTCACAATAACTAAACCAGCATTCAGAAGTAGTTTAAAATGTCCTTACTTTCAATCAATTTATTTCCATGAGAATTCTTACCCAATATGGTAAGGAATAGATGCCTTGGATACCTGGATTTTCATATCAGTATACAGATAAGTATGCCATACACATTTAGCACTCAGCAGTCCATGATCTTGCTACCAGGCACATCAGGCTGCCTGATGTTTTATGTCATACTTAGGATTTTTAATAGAAAATCTACAATATATGAAAAGTAGTGTTCGAGAGAGGTTAGGAAGATGACCCAAATAGTAGGTGGTAAAAATCTTTCCTAACCCCAATGTGGGAAACAGCTAAACCTAAACCTCTGAGTAGTTCCTAAGTTTGATGTTTTCAGGACTTTGCCAAAGAGGACACCATTTATTATCTTGAATTTGAAAATGAACCAGTTCCTGACTTGGCTGTGCCACTGATTGTATGAGAAAAACATGGCAGAGAGTTAACTATATAGATACAACAAGTGTTTCTTAAGTGCTTTTAAAAAAGAAGGTAAAACTTTCCCTTTAACTCTGGATACTACACAACAAACAAAAGAAACAGCCAGCAGTGGGAACAGAAGGTTAACATCAAAATTTTGTGGATAAATCATTGTGGAGACACAGTACAACGTGGTATTTATTATTTTTTTTTTACTCTTTAGATACCTCTATAATCCCTCTTTTATTTGCACCTGAAAGGAAATTATTTGGCATTTTTTTAAGCATTTATTGGTCTTACTGGAAAGATCTTTTTAAGAAAAATCTGAGGAAGGAAGAGACAGTGGATTGTCTAGCACTCAGACTGTCCATGAACTTCCAGGAAAAAAGCCACGCTCTTTCCACCAGCAAAGTGCTGAGTAATTCCCTTGAACTGCTAAGCACTCCCATCCTACTGCAAGCAGAGAGGACTCAGCAGCCTTCATAGTTTTTCTTGAAATGCTCAACACCTTGTGGGATGGATCCAGCAGAAAGAGCTGTTCACTGAAACAGAACTACTCTATTGCCCTGAGGCAAGCATTTCTGCAGTAGTTAATTTATACAGTATTCAAATTCAGTTAAGATAGTGATAAAACATAATCCTTTCTGGAGAAGAACAAGGTAATTACAAGCAAGGAACTGTGCTCATGCAACTCTGTGATTGCAGTGAATGCTCCAAATAGTCAGAGCTACAAATATGAAAGATCCTAGTATAACAATAACATAGACATGATGCACAAAAATACAGCTTCTTGCTCCTATATCCTCATTTAAAAAAAAAAAAAAATCTAACTTAAGAGAAATAATGATCATGTAGAGTCAATTTTGCCCCAGAACATGAGAGAGTTGCAGCAGAGTCAGCATCACTGCAGGAGCCCCTGAGCTGGTACTGCTGGACGTGTTTCTACGTGAGACCTGACATACAGGAGGTAGCAGGGAGCTGGTTATTTTTTAACATTCATTTAAAATGAGGCTGTTCTAAGTTTACACCCAGTCACCAGTTCTCAAATTCAGCACACGCTCATATTGGACAAATCTTTACTAACAGCAGAGTAATTAGGCAGCAGAACGAATGTTTCTGCATGTATGCTCAAATGCACAAAGCCCCCGTGTATGTGCACGTGCATATGTGCAAGCACTGCTCTGCATATATATTTTGATTTTCTTTCCCTCAGAGGGCCATAGTATGTACACAATAACACCTTCTTCCCCTAACCCCCTCATGCTCACCGACACTGGCATGCCCAACCAGATCCAAGGGACTTTGCAGGAGTCAAGGCAGGGGCTTTAATGCTTTGGTACCATTTTTGACAAGACAGCCTCCTTCTCTGAAAAGGACGAGCTGGAGCCATCTTTCAGGAGTTTTCTTTCCCTGACAGAAATCAGCAGGGTTAGAATAAACTGCATAAGTTATCAGCTCCTCAGGAAAGAACATGAAAAAAGCCCTTCTATCACTTAATGAAAAATAGCTTCTTTTTTGGACAGAACTTCATAGGCTTGCAATCAAGCCGTGGCTCCCCCCTCCCTTCCTTCCTTGACGTGCCATAGAGGCAAATCAAGTCGGCATCTATTAATAATATTTTCCCCTGCTCCTTTCATTTCTCTGCATGTCCTACCACTGTCAGGCCCCGTGATGGAGCAGCGCCTTTATCTCGTCCGAGTCTGGTCTGTCAGGGTGATAAACAATTCTAACAAGAATCAGAATAAAGATCTTCCCAGTAGACTCAGCGGAGAGATAGAGGCTTTTCTCATTTTCTCGACGGAAAAAAAAAAAAAAAAATTTAATCTAGCAGCTCTGGCTTTTTTCAAGCGTCACATTCAAAGAGATGCAAATTTGTCAGAGCTGAGACCCCGGCTGACTCTCAGCACTGCGTGAATGTCAAAGGGGGGACTCGAAGCCTTTGACATCCCTGCCTTTTTTGGGGGCTATCTGCTGAAATAAAAAAAAAGAAGAAAAAAAAGAAAAAAAAAGAGGGAAAAAAAAGGCAAATGCCTTGTAGTGTGTGTTTCAACAATTTTCATAAGTTTTCTTCTGAAACAAAATAGTGCCGTTGGGAAGGTAAAGTGAGAGAGAGAGAGGGAGAGGCAGAGAGAGGAGTGAGAAAGAGAAAGAAAGGGGCAAAATGGAACACAAACTTGTCCATTTGTATTTCAATGTGTAAGCTTTTTCTTGTTTGGAAAAGAGTTAATTTGGGATTGTGGGTATTGTACAGCACACAGACCTGCACACAAAAAAGCAGTCAATGTGCATAATCATGGGATGGGTGCTATGATGATAGCGTTGCATGTGCATGTGTCTGTCCTCATTTGTTTCCATGTGTGATTTTAAATTTGAGAGCAACCATATAAGACAAATCTTTGTATTATGTGTTCTTTTGCTATATGCTGACCATGTACTCTCTGCTGAATGAATCACAAATTAAGCTAGTACTCTGAAGATCATCTGAAAGACAAATACAGAAAATATGTAGCATGGTTAAGAGCTCAAGCACAAAGATGATCTGGAGGATTTTTGTTGTTGTTGTTTGATTGGATTACATATTTTTTACTTTATTAATTATTTACTTAGGGCTTTTTATTATAATTTTTGACCTGTACTGTAGGGATTATAGAATAAATTAATCTTTAAAAGAGTCTTGGATTAGGAAAGACAGCTGTATACCCCTTATAGGATATATTAAATGTGTCCTAAATATGTGCATGCCTTTAAAATATAAAGTTGCAAGAAAAAGAAGGATTTCCTTCATTCTGAAGTCCTGGAGTCACGTGAATTTTCATTAAAATAAATAAATATGCCTACTGCTGCAAGTGGGAAAATTTGACCACAGCAAATACTGAAGCTGTAGAATTTAACAGATCCATTCAAAACAAAGTGTACTAAAGAGCTGTTTCCAAGCCACATTTCACTGTGCGGATCTGCAATGGTATCAGTGCAGCGCCACAGAACATTTCTGCCCAGGGCTCCCTGACAGGATGGAGACAGAGGTGGCCTTTTCCAGTCATATCTTTGTATTTCCTCCAGACTTTAGCTATCAGAGACATTTCTTCACCCTCTTAGGATGACTTATGACCACTCACAGCAATTCCCAGGAGGCTTTTGAGGCAACTGCCTTCCTCTGTAAAGTATTCTGTGATCTACTGGTGACAAGCAGCATATAAGGGCTGAGAACTATTGTGTCAGTCCAGATCAAAGGGAACCTAGTTTAATCCACTGACTGTTTAATAGTATTTGTGGTGTGTGGACAAAATACTGGCAAAGGGTTGTAGGAATGTCCTGCTTTTCATTGTCCTTGTTTTCAGGCTCATTCTGAATTCAGTTAACACCTCCTCAGTCATACCTGTTCAGGCACATTGCACTCTCTCCTGAAGACTGTTGCTGAAAACTCTGATCATTAATTACTAGACTCTTACTTACAATCAATGCAAGTGCTAATACTCTCCAGTCTCCACTCAGCCTGAATTGGTTAAATAATAAACTGGCTTTTACTGCTGTAATGATCCATTTGTAAGGAAGTTGTCCTAGAATCTCCAATACATCGCAAAAGGCTCTATTCAAATAAGGTATTGAAGTGCTTTTCTCAGATGCTCCCAGATCACTCTTTTCTTTCTCTTAAAAAAGGCATCCAAGTCATTATCCTGGCTGGGAAGTGGACTTGCCAGAAGTTAGGGGCCTAATTCAGAACAAAATATCTAGGCTGTGCTTAATATCCTAGGCTGTCTAGTCACTATCCCACATTACCTGACTTGAGGCTGGGGCAAGAGGTTTGCTGCATGCCCAAGCGTTCCTGCTTTGTGGAGGCACACACCTTGGTGGGACTGATGCACTTTTCTTCCTTCAGCAAGGATGCATTTTCAGGTCTCACTGCTATTCATGCACTACATTTCTGGAGGTGATAGAATTGCAGTCTCCAACAAGAAGGAAAATGCTACACTTGCATGTGGTCTCCAAAGATAGGAAAAGACATGAAAGAACAGGCAGGTTCAACGTGCAGAGCAGTTGAGTGAGGACAGGTGGGAGATGGCCTGAGATGACTGAGAGGGCAGCTGGATTCAAGAAGGAAAACACAACTACCAAAAGTAATGGACACTGAAAAGTGCAAGAAAATTTGGGTGGATAAGCAATGCTTATATAAAAGATTCAAACCATGTAGTTGCTAGAGACCAGTTCCTTCTCTAAAGAGATAATACTTGTGTGTGTGCAACTGAAATTACACAGTGTCAGCTGAAGCAAACAGAACTGAATAAGACCCTGATATTACAGTAATATTCTGAGGTTAAGATGCTCAGGATCAGTTTGCAATAACTGGGCACACATTCAAATCCTTTAAAAAGTGCTCTATATACCCCACTCTTCCCATCAACATGAACATTTTTGGGTCCCAAGATCTTTTTTGTTTTGTTCTCCAGGAAGTTAAACTTCTTCAGATGCTTAGATACATTTCACAACTAGGTTGTTTAGTACTGGTAGCCTTCAATGCTGTTATTCCTCTGCTAAGTATACCATCAATGTGCTCTACTGAATTATTTTAAGAGGTGTATGTTGGACTAAATCAGAACCCAAGTGACTGAGTTCAAACCACAGGATGCATCACTAAGTCCTAACTACAGATCACACTTCATTCTAATGTAACGTGATCTGCTAGAAGATTGTAAGAACCCAGCACGGAAATAAAAAAGAGAAAACTAGGTATTTGTGATTTTTCATAACTTAAACTGTGCACGAAGCTTGCAAATGATTTTGTGTAAAGGAAAAAAAAAAACCCTTCACACAAACATCTCCCTCTGGCTCTGGGTATGATCTCTATTATATACCCATTTCACATATGCTGAGGAAACAAAGAGTAAAGTAAAGCATTGAGGAATTCCTCTACTTGCTCACCAAAAAAAATATGTTTTTTTCTTCTTTAGAAATAAAAAAAATAATTTTCTGTAGTAACAAATGTACATGCAAAGAGTGGCATTAAATTTTGTTGTAAAATCTAGTATTTTTTCAAGCACTGGCCTTCTTCAATAATGCAGTGACAATAGTATACTTGGGATTTCTTCAGTGAACATTAAAACAATGTTTACATTCAACATCTGTGAATAGTTTTGTGTTTTCTTTTTCTTGAGATGGTTATAAATTCAGGAGTTGCCATAAATACTTAGCAAATAAATAGAGTCCATATTATAAGCTTCTATAAACATTGAAACAGTTGCCTCTACATACACTCTTTTATTCATCATTAATGGAAGCAATTCCACATCTAAACCAGAGCCAGATCCCACCCTCACCATCCCTGCAGCAAGTCCACAAGAGTCGGAGGTGTCATTGTTGGCTTAATGTAGGATAAGTCAGCCTGAACCACAGCAGCAGCTCATTAGATAATTCATACTTTAGCAGATTTTCTTCAATAGGTAATCAGTTTATTATTTTTATGGGTTCACTATAATCATTATTTTGCCTGCTGTCCTCTATGGTAAGGTTTCAACTACATAGCTGGGCCTGCTTCTGCAAACCTGCAGCAGTTCTGCATACAAATGGCACAGGGAGGGTTTGTAGGATTTAGCCCCTGGTTTATAAAAAACGTCAATTATTTTAGAAGTCATGTCAGGTATGGTTTATTCCAAGGTTTGCTTGCAAATTTTAATCAGAAAACACAGAAGGGATGTGCAGTTTAGATTGAAATATTCTTTCACCTTGTACTCTGCCCAGGTTGACTTACTGTGGGCTGATATAACTGGCAGAAGTTACAGCATGCATGATAGAGGAAGGCTGGACACAAACGAGGGAAAACATATAAAGAAACATTTATTTTTAAAAAGTAAATCAACCATAAAGATCCTCCCAGTAGACCTGGGAGATGGAAGCCTTTCTCATTTTCTCCATGGCAAAATTTAATCTAGCGGCTTGGCTTTTCAAGCGTCATATTCAAAGAGATGCAAATTTGTCAGAGCTGAGACCCCAGCTGACTTTTAGCACTTTGTGAATGTCAAAGGGGCTTAAAGGTTGAAGTGTCTTTACCTCCCTCCATCCTTCATAATTCAAAACCAGACTGAAAATACAAAGCACCCACCTCTACCTGTTTGTTCAGGCCTCTCTATTTCAAGCATACCTGCCAGTTGTTAAAGTGTTTGTTTCAGGTGTTGTTATCTGTTTTAAATAAAAGCATGTATAGAAACAAGCATGGAATTGAAGAACGTTGGAGAAACGAGCAACAGCATAAAATCCCTCCCCTTCAGAGAGCTACCCTGTCCCCCACTACACATGTACACATTTTAGGTTCTTGCAACATAGTCTATTCCCAACTGACTGATTTCAGAACTGCTATTAACTGAGCAGTAATCTCACCCAGTGACATGGTTCACTTCATACAGTCTCAGAAGGTAATATATCTAATAAAAATAAAAGTAATAAAAATAAAAGCAGCCCTAATGAATACTCCATACCATGTAAGGCATGTACTATATCACATAGCAGGGGTCACCTAAAAGCAATGGCTATGGCTTTTTTTTCACTTGCCTCCTGTATGATGTAAAGATCAATCTACTAATGGAGCTCCCATTGATGAAGGATATGGGGGTAAAAAAAATAAAAGAAAAATGGCATTGAACAGATTGAGGCAGACTAATCTTGTTTGCCTAAAAAAAAAAAAAAAAGTATATGTAAGCAAAAGCAAGAGGAATTAAGCTCAGTTCCATGGGTAAGATGTTTATTAAATTAAATTACATTAACATATACAAGAAGAGTGTGAAGGGAAGCCTCCAACAGCCTTTAATGAATGACAGATTCAGTGAGTGAACTGGAGCTCAAAGGCTGGACCTAGAGTAACAGTTTCAGAGAAGTGTTTCTTCTCATTTAACAATTTATCGGTCCTCTTGATGATGAATTTGCTGGAAAAGGATGACTGTGTCTTTAAAAAAGTAGCTTGGGCAGTGCTTTTTGGTTTTAAAGTCTGGAGACAGTGGCATTAGATTGATTAGGTGTATACATGTTGGCTGAGAAAGCTGTAGAAAGGGGAATGGAAGTGTTTGACAAGATGAAAGACTATTCAACATGTTAGACAGCTGGTTGAGTGAAAAGATCTATAACAGCATAGTAAAATATACTCAACAGTAAATGATACCTTCACTGCAAAAGCTACTACAAGTTAGGTCACACAATTTTAGCCTAGGATGACAGGTTCAACCAAACAAAGTTTTAAAACATACAATTAATGTTCGTGTGCCTGGTAACAGACAGATAGCACTTGAGAAATTGAGACAGACAGGAGTTCCCTTTTCCAAATTTAATAGTGAATATGCAAAGTTCCCGAGCCAGATTCTGATCTCTGTTGCTTATGCAGAGCAACTGCACTGATCGCAGAGGAGCTGTTCCTAGTTTACACCAAGGTAAGAGAGATGAGGATCTGTGCCCTTCCTCAGGCCATCACCTTGCTATAGAAAATGAATGCTTTTGAGAAATAATGTTGTGAGGGGAACTGTGAGCCTTCTCTCTCTGAGATCCTACAGAGACTGCCGAGCACAGTAAATGGCTATGTGTAACTGTGTGCGTCATGTTTTCTGATTTGCACATGAAGGCTTTGTAATCACCATGTGATTTTCATAATTAACAAAGCACAAAACACACCAAGGTGACAGGGATAATAAACTGTCATGCATGCTACAGATAGACAGCAGATAAACAGGAATGGATAAAGAACATTTTAATTTTTAATTTTATTTTTTCTTTAAAAAGGCAATTTGGGTAGTTTTCTGGTAATAGGCTAGAAAGGATTATGGCAGTAGACTATAAAGTAGTCTAAAACAAGAGGATGCTTTTTCTGTAGACAATAATAGAACAATTGGACTTGGACACAGTTGGCTAATCTAATTTGATTATTCATGATGCAATGATCACTCCGGTTAGCAGAGGTTGCACCAAAAAGCCTTTAGTCAGAAATAAATACAGTGCATGAAACTAAAAAAAACATTTTAAGAACTCATTTTATTTTTCCTACTGAGTTACAGTAATAAGAAATCTAGAAGGTAACATTGAAGCCATACATATTTCCCAGACTCTTTAAATCACTTTACACCATTATGGAAGGGTATATTAACATATACCCGCACTTCCAGGTCCCTTCCTGTTGCTGGAAAAGGGCAAAAAGCCCAAGGTTCAAATGTTAATTAGATCCGAAGTGATTAGGACTTTCAAAATAAATTTTAAATAATATTTTTTTTAAAACTTGGGGGGTTTTATAGCCCTGCTGATTGAGTGATGTGGAGCTTCAAAGTATTTTTGACATTTCATTTAGAAGTGATATTTTTTTATTTTTTAAATTTCTTTTTTTTTGTGAAATCAGCCCTTTAATTCAATAACTTTGTGTGGGCTGTTTTCATAAATAGGTTTCAGGGAAAGGAAGGCAAGCACTTGTTAACTTAATTCCACTGAATATTTGACACAAAAAGATGTATTTTTAACACTAATGTTAACACACATTTGCTTAATTATAAAGTCCTAATTGTATGTGAAACTAAGTAAACCATCAGAACACTAAAAATCTATTAGTGTCCATAGAGTTGCTCATGCACGGCAGTGGGCCAGGGAAGCTGATTTCAGGATTCATAGTCACTGCACAAGAGTCCATTTCCAGCTCCACAAGGAACATACAGTGACCTTGAAAATGCAACCTACTAATTACCTGTCTCAATTTGCCCACTTGCAAAAGATGCTTTGAGGTCTTCAGATTAAAGGTGCTACTAAATGCACAAAGTATTTATTAGTTAATATTATGCTGAGAAAAAGACACTTGTCCTCCTAAAATATCAATAATGCATCTGACCCCCCCATAATAAGCATAAGCAGATATTGGTAAGTTAGATGGTATACTGAGAAAATATTTAAGTAATCCAAATTATTAAAGACAATGCATGATTTCTGTGGGAATGCCCCAAACATATGCATCCTTTCACCTATCCAGCTATATGGACATTTTTTTCTTTAATGGGAATAGGTGGATGGAGGATTCCATTATCTTTCAGTAGGAATGTTAATGATTCCGAACAGTGTTTTCTGAGGATTTAGATGTTAAAATTCAGGGTTAACATACTAATATACTCATTAATGTAATCAACTCCTCCCCCTCACCCTTCCCCCAGTCATTATTCTCAGGAAATTCCTTTTGCGTACATAGTTATTAATTTAATTGCTTTGAAGTTTTGCCTTGGCTGGAATTCTAAGATGTCTCAAGTCACTCTTGACTCTGACAGCACAGCAATTATATGTACAGGTAATGCATAGCTGAAATGGAAAGTACAGTGCAAAACACAGGAACTTTAAAGACAGAAAATTTTGTGTGAAGAGAGAACATCTTATGTTTCTAATGCAAACTATTTCAGGCTATAAGCATTCTAAAATAAAGCAGTGTTGAACTTGACCTTTCAGATCATCGATATGATAATTAAGGTTAGCTCTATGACCAGCCCCAAGTAACAAGTGAATTATGGATTACAAACTATGTAAGATTTGTTTCAAAGAGAGTTCTACTTCATACAATAAAAGTGGACCAAATTATCCATGCTACACGTACAGACCCAAAAAAAGGTAAATGGAGACACCAACTGTTTAGCTCTTTGTCTCTTGGAAGAAAGGATCACATTCTAGGTCTTGTCTTTGTAGGACAAGTGGATTAGCAACTACAGCAGCTTTAAAATCAAAGTTTCAGATGCCAAATACAGCAAGCTCCATGTTGTTTTGGTTGAGCTACAGGAAGACTGCACTCTGACCCCTCTTCTCTGAAGGATGGCTGCTTTTTGTCTCAGAAAATGATAGCTGCTCTTCCACAGTCCTAAATCATCCTCTGGCTGTGAGGATGCCTCCCCTGCCATTAGTCCAAGCTGAAGAGAAACAGAGGGCTCCTCTATGCCCTTTTTCTCATTTAATATTTTTTTTCCCATTTATTTAGGAGGATGAGCTAAATAATGGACAACTCTTTTCCTTGAAATGTACGTTGGTGTCTAATGGTTGAAATATACCATCTTGACCAAGAATCCTGCTTTTGCTTGTGTTCAAGACAAGGAATGTAACTGGATTTCTATGCTTTATACTGAGCTAGAGTCCTGCTTAGTCTTTGCTGGGGACAGTAGCAGGAACAGTGTACCCTGGGCTTGGAAGATTCAGTGAGCAGCTGAGCCATGAGTTTGTTTCCATACAGCCCTAGGCTTTTGTAGAGCGAAGGACATAGTTTGTGAACCTAGACTGAGCCAGCTAGACAGTTTCTCTTGAAGAAGTGCTGCACTCAGATATACATGTACTTTCCTAAGCTAGTGTTAGTTACCAAAGCCAAAGTGCTGAGTCCTAAGGAGAACTACTGGTATTGTTTGAGTTGCAGAAATAAAAATCAGCACTACAGAAGGGTGGTTAATAAATACTTCAAAATTTACTAGTTTTTATGTAGAAAGTATACAGATATTATATACAAATTTTAGAGGAGACACAAGGGGTTCTAGCATTTATTGGCTGTTCACATTAAAATAAATATTTGTGGGTTTTTTTACTAAAGAGTAGTTAATTAAATTTTATGAGATTCTATTTTATGAGATGAAGCATTAGACTTCAACTTTGACATTGTTAACATTATTGTATGCCTCAATTAAAGTCTACCAATTTAGCACTTCATGGGGGTACAATCATCCATCACAAAGTTTCTTGGTTACAGATCACTAATTAATTGGTAGCTGGGATATCGTTTAATCACTGTTATGACACAGAATTTCTTACATCACTGTTGCAGAACTGTATAGTCAATTAAACAACAAGAACCTGCCTATTTTACTTGGTTTATTATACTAATGCCTTGGGATGTTTGCATGAAATACATAAATTCTCTTGTATTGTAGTTAATTGAATCCAACACCATGGACTGTAAAAGTCACCTGTCTGACATGTGGAGAATGAGCGGGAATCAGTGCCAAAGACCAAAGCAAAGCAGCAACTGCTTAAGCTTAGAAAGTAATGTATGTCCTTCAAAGAGCAGAAACAGAGAGAGCGCAATATTTTTTAGTTCCTGTAAGTTTTATTATGACTTTATGATACCATTCTTGCTGTCAGAGAAGAGGTTGGTGTCAGGGGACTGGTGATGCTTCCAAGTGTAACTGCCTCAACCAAGTCAGACAAGAATGACAAAGAATACTTTTTTTGTGCAAATGAAAGAAACTTGTCATTCCAACTTCACAAAACAGCACTAGAGATGAAAAGCTCAACTCCACTGGGACAGCCCTTTTTTTTGCTGTTATTACAGAAGAAAATTATAACCATAAAAATGTCCAATTTAGAAAAAAGGTGCCACTTTAGTGTCATTTGCATAAAAGCTGTTACATACAAATTGTTATAAAGACAAATGTGTAGTACTCTTGTTGAAAATTGCTTATATCCTAGGTGCATTGCCTGAAACGACATAAAGGCCTCTTCAAACTGAAATTCATTCTCAGGTAAATAAAGCTGAAAAATAATTTTTCACCTATTTATATGTACGTGAGTAGTTTCTCATATTGTCTTAAACAGACTTTGACGTGTATTCCTCCTATACTTCTAAATTTCCTCCTTCCTGAGCCTGCTGGTGGCCTCCATTACAATAACTTGGCTGCAGAGATGAGGGCAGATGAAAAGCTTGTCCTGACTACAAGCCAATAAATCAGCTAAAATAACTTTCTGTAAGTGTAGTCTAACTAATACTTTTTTTTTTTTTTTTTTTTTTCTGTTAGAAAGCACTCACTTATACTCTGCAATGAGAAGATCACTGGCTGGACCTGAGATGGGTAACTGATGTCTCTGTCACTGCCACTGTGACCTACTGACTCAAAGAAATCACTTAATCCCTTCTCAGAAAGTCAGCTGGATTTGGCTGTGCCCACTAGATGCAGGCTAGTTTTCAACAATCAGATAGCAAACATTAGTACAAAGAAATTATTCTGTTAAGTAGTCCAATTAACATTATTTTTTATTTCAAACATAAAATTTCTGAGGCATTTATTTGTATTTGGTGTAAAACACAACGTAGATTGACAAGAAATACAGATTAAGTTTTGCAGTAAAGTGAATAATCAGACACACACTACTATAATATAATTATGTTAATAGGAATGAGATTGGTAGTAGGGGATTTTCAAGTGGTCTGATAACCTTTTTATGTAATTGCAGAATCATTAAATCAGTGTAACTTGGGTGTAAACAGGAGAAACAGCTAACTCTAGAATGCCAAGTAAAGATGTCTAGCTCATCAAACGCTCTTCGTGCCACACCATTGCATTCCCAGACACTCCATTGTGTCTGAGATGAAGCAAAATATATTATGGTACAGAATCCATAATAAGCTTTGTTAACCCTGACTATGAGACTTATAAGCATAGTGATGATCCACTAACACATCGTAAACTGTAGCACTAACAACACTCTATGTTATATGGAATCTTACGCAGCAAAATTAAAAAGAATATATTCTCCAGAACTTTAGACAATAAAGGACCAACAGCAACACTATATTACATATGCTTTCCCTGCTTTTCTAACAAGTTAATCGCTTTTCATTCTCCTTATTTTTCTTAACATGAAAAAATGCTAGTATCCTAGTCAGTCTTTCTCAGACTTAGATCCTGATGCCTTCTGGACAGCTGTGTGGTCATGATCAGGTCTTGTGAACTGGATTGGCACCTTAGCTGACACCTTTCCCCACCATCTTACTGCACTATAATGCAAAGATATTTGCTTCCTATTCAAAGAAGTTACATACTTTTCAAAGAAATACTGGGGAACAGGTAAATAGAAACTGTGCTTAGCTGTCATTTATATTTTCATTAATTTGTTTGAAAAAAGAAGCAGTATTTCCATGAAATGGTGTCCTTCCAGGGCAGTAAGTCAAGGATGAGCATTTCCTTTTGTTGCTTTCTGAGATGACTGAGTTACATGTACTTGTAACTGCTTTGAAATGGCAAATACTTTAAACAGAAGCAACCACCACTTCCTGTGAGCTCAGAAAGACACAATCTAGTGAGCAAAAAGTTGATATTAATCCATTTTCAAAACTTATACACAGTAAAATTTTGCTACATATAAGAGGAAGAAATAAAACATTTTTACACTAGTCTGTTAAAAATAATCACACCCTTAATTGTGATCCTCAGCCTTACCTCAGGTATATGTCCAAAACTGTTTTTCTACCTAATGTTATCCAAAAATCTAATCCTGAAAACTATTCCACAAGTGAGGACAGTTCCATTAAGCACCATTAAAATCTATTAAAATAAGCATGAAATTCAAGCAATTTGCATGAGCAAAGTTATTATAAGAATAGATTTCTATGGTTATTATTTGCTGCTAGATTGGCTGAAGAAAAAAAAACACAAGTTTTAAACATGGCAGATAATCACAAACAAAAAAATTTCTGTCCATTAAGAGGTCTGCTGGAGAAGAGACCAGTGCAAAACCAGACACACAAGCTCCTCTGTTCATAGTGCACCAAAATAGCTGCCCTGATGATTGTTCTTTTACAAAACTCTGGCAATTTGGCATGGTGTGAAGGCACTTCACAGAGGAGAAACCACGTGGAGGGAAGAGTTTCCTCTTACAAACTTTTCACATTTTTCTTTTTGTGTTGTTCCACAGTTGGTGTTGATGATGTCATGGTGTCCTTTGATGTGGCTTTTCTATCAAGTGGTGGATATCAGAAATGTCAGGCAACATTTCTTAAAACTGATACAAATATTTAAATTAGGAGGAAGCATATTTTTTTTCCAAAGATCTTTAGTGAATCTGTCAAATAATAGCTAGCAATCATTCTAACTCCCCAGTAGAATTCACTTTTTCAAAATATACGGTGGAGACAAGGAAAGTAATGGCATTTGGTGGTGATCTTGATTGTCTAAGAATAGCTAACAGTCTTGTATTTCTGTTACTATGTCTCTCTTATGTCTCTGTCCCAAATAACCAACTTTTTTTGATTCCTTTATTTGCTGTGTATCATGCTATGTTTTCTGACAAAGGAAAATGAAAAATAATATAAACTGTAGCAGCCTAAACAGAAAACCAGAAGAATGCAGGAGTTACTAAATTTTGAAGAATAACTTGCTAAAGGCATGATGATTCTTTTTTTTTTTTTTTTTTTTTCAAGTACATCAGAAGCAGGAAACCTGCCAAGGAGTCAATCAGGCCTACAGGTGTAAGAAGAACAGTCAAGGAACATAAGGCCATGTCAGAAAAGCTAAATGAATTCTTTGCATCGATGTTCACTACAGAGGAGCTTAGAGAGGTTTCCACACTGGAACTATTCTTTATGGGGGGACAAATGTAAAGAACTGTCTTAAATTGATGTGTCAGTAGAAGAGGTTTAAAAACAAATCAATAAAATGAATAGTGACAAATCATCAGGACCAGATGGCATTCATGCAAGAGCTCTAAAGGAACTGAAATATGAAATTGCCAAACTACTCACTGTGGTGTGTAACCTAGTACTTAAATTGGCCTCAGTACCAAAGGATTGGAGGTGGGAAATATGATACAAATTTTTAGAAGCATTTTGGAGCGAGGAGAGAGATCCAGGAAGCTGTAGAGCAGTAAGTTGGAAATATTGCAAAAAGAACTCCAGAATTAGCAGGCTTATGGAAAAAAGAATTAACAGAGATGCCATAAGCAATTAATACAGCAAAGGTGTTTCCAGCCATTGATGCATACTGTTTTTCTTAGACGATTGTCATAAGGCAGGTCTAGCTTAGACTAGCTATCTTGCATTCAGACAGTTAAGTTTAGATGAGAAGAATAAAAAGCTGAGTAGCTGGGTGGTAAAATAGCAAGTAAAAGAAAATGCAAGTCTATATGAAGGTAAAAACTCTAAAGTAGAGATAACTGATAACAGGTCCTATGAGGATATTTTAATTAAAAAAAAAAAAAAAAAATAAAAATTACAAACTAATTTAGATTGCTAGTCTGAAATGAAATATCAAGAATCAGATTTAAAACAAACCAAGGGAATTATCCTTTGATTTAACTGTGGAACTCCTCGCCAAATATGTTTTGAATGTTACTAGTAAAAATAGTTTCAGAGAACAGCTGGAAACCACAAAAGAAAAGTCTCTCAAGAGACATCAGATATCCCATTCAGCTCAGAATAATATACAAACATATTATCAGAAACTGGGAATAATATTGGGGAATAACTATATTTGCTCTCTTCTGAAATTCTTACTCTAAACATGCATTACATCCTCAGCGAGTTCACTGATGGCACAAAGCTGGGAGGGGTGACTGACACTCCAGAGGGCTGCGCTGGACATCCAGCACGACCTGGACAGGCTGGAGAGCTGGGCAAAGGACGTAATGAAGTTCAACAAGGGCAAGTGTAGGGTCCTGCACCCGGGGAGGAGGAACCCTGTGCACTAATATAGGGTAGGGGTGGACCTGCTGGGAAGCAGTTCCAAGGAGAAGCATCTGTCAATGTGCCCTTGCCTTAAAGAGGGCAAATGAAATCCTGGGAAAGTGTGTGGCCTATGGGTCAAGAGATGACATTCTTCCCCTCTACTCTGCCCTGGTGAGGTTGCATCACATCTCTTTAGCTTGGAGGAGACTGAGGGGTGGCCTCATCTATGTTTATAAAGATTTTAAGGGCGAGTGTCAGGAGGATGGAGCCAAGCTCTTCTCAGTGATGTCCAGTGATAGGACAAGGGAAAACAGGTGCAAACTGGAGCATAGGGGTTCCACGTAAACGTGAGGAAAAACTTAATTACTGTGAAAGTGACAGAGCACTGGAACAGGGTGCCCAGAGTGGTTGTGGAGTCTCCTTCTCTGGACACATTCAGAACCCTTCTGGACTTATTCCTATGTGATGTACTCTAGGTGATCCTGCTCTGGCCAGGGCTCAGATCTTTTGAAGTCTCTTCCATCCTCTAAGATGCTGTGATTGTGTGATTCTGTGATTTTTTTTTTCATCTGTGAGCTCTCTTTTAAGAAGCAGCAAGTTTTTCAGCTAGTGTATTGATAACACTGGAATGTTTATGGACACTGGTGAGATGCCACGGACACTTTGCTCTACTTGTCAGATTTACTGCTTTGGGATTTAAAGGAGCAGAAGACTAATATATACAACCCTCCTGTATGAAGGAGCAGACTAGATGGAGAGCAAAATTGACCAAAGTATTCCATTCCATATATCTACATAAGACTTGGTATAAAGTCAAGGATCATGGAAGTCAAGCCCTTTCCTTCCTTCTTCTTCTTCCCTTCTTTTCCATTCATGGCTGGTGTTTGGGGAGGACTCCATCTATCCATCATGGTTGATCCCCAGGCCTGTGCATTCCTGACCCTCACAACTCCACCCTCAGCTCCTACCTTCTCTGCTGCTCTCTCCAGCAGCTTTGGGACATTTCAGAACTGCTCACAGCTAAGGAGAGTGCTGGGGGAGTTGCTGGAGAGGGGGGAGGCAACAGGGGTTTTGTCCATTCCTGTATATACTTGTATATAATTCTTTTATCATTAGTATTTCATTAAAGCTGTCTGGTTTAGTTTTCAATCCTAAAAGCTTCTCTCTGTGTTCTCACTCTCTTTTCCCTACCTGGGTGGGAGGGGGAGGGGATCAAGAGCATTATTGCTGCTGCTTTAATTGGTGATCCTGAGTCTAACCATGACACCAGTGAGGCTCTTTCCAGTACTCAAATAGGTTAAAGCCAAAGCCAGACGACTTGCTGCTCACTTTCTTCACAGTGTGCTTTCACTAATCCTATGGCCATGTTCATCACCTATAACTTTAGCACTATCTGCTTTGTAATGGTGAAAAAAGCCCTAGCCTTTCTCAGGACTACCAATAAATCATCATCCTCAGACAGAAACTGTAACATACATAACCATGGATTGTATTTTCTTCTTACAGAGAATACTTTAAAAATAGAAATTTCTCCAAGATATGATAGTAAATACCTTTGAAAGAAAGCTGTCTTCCTTTTAGGATTGTTTAGCTCTGAGTATCTCACAAATCCAGTTATCCATGTCTTTCTAGGTAGCTTGCTGATATCTCTAGCTACCCAGGAAGTTAGATGGCTTTGCCACACATCCATCTGTCCTCTCAAAACCTGTAACTATTCTCTCAATTTGGCAGAGTGCAAGAACATTTTGTTCAATTACAGTAAGGGTTTGATTTTAGTTGTTTGATATTTCCATTAATAATGTCCCCTTAAGTAATCTGTGCAGATTTTGCAATGTTAAATTGTCTTTGAAACTTAGAACAAATGTGAATAAAAGGGGCTAGTTAGCTCTCAGCTGGCTCATGATGGAATGTTTCCGTATGTTAATGTTTTGGTTATTAAAATGTATAAGAGCAAGACAAATGCATGGAACAGACAGCATCAGGGACTATCCTGAGACTAGTCCTCCATGGAGGAACAGCGCTTCATGTCTCTCTGACAGAAGTAACAGTTTCATGGCTGACATGGTCCAGCTCACTGTAGGTCTAGAAGAGACAGTGCACGTATCTGTACAGGGCAATGAAATATGTACCCAAAGCAAAGCTGAGAAGATGGCAAATTAGCCACTCTGAAGCTGACCATAAAAGCAGAGGGGTTGAGGGCAAGAAGTAGCTTATATTGGATGAAATTCCCCGAGGAAACTCGGGGAAACGCAAAACTTAACCAAAACCAGTACTACAGAACTAGGAAGGAGCAAAGGAAGAACAAGGAACCTTGTTGTAGACCTTTCCTTCAAAGAGAGGAAGTTGACAAATGAGAAGTGCAAGCAATTATATCCAGCTTAGGTAGGAGCTGGGAACTGAATCCAATGTTCCTGTTTTCCAGGATTGCTGAGCACATAAAAAAAAGTGAGGATTTTGCTTATGGTATTTTGTGAATTATGCCATTAAATTGCATCACCACATATTGCTAAAAGAGTAAATGGAGAAAAATTGGATGGGTAATGAAAGTGTGAAATACTATGTATATGAAGGTGCCAGATTTCTGAGAACTCTTACTAGACCTCTTAACAGATAAGGTCCAGACAAAACCATGTTACAATATAAGCTGTTGTTGTCTCTGTGGGTTTTGGTAGTGGATCTCTGAGGCCAAACATCTTTGGTTTTAAGCCCCTCTGGATGATGCAGAGGTATCTGGAGAAAGGAGGGAGGGAAAAAGGGCCTGAAAGATTTAAGGTGGATTCTGAGAAACAGAAGAAAAAATAAGAAGAAAAGAGATGGTACAAGAAGGAGAGAAGACAAACAATGAGAAGTGAATAATTCATTACCTGTGAATAATGAGAAGCTATTATATTTCTATGAATACAGATATGTGTGTATATGTATAAAATACAAGTATCAAAACCACTTTTATTATTAAATAACTCATAACCCATCTTGAACGCTTTTTCCTGAAGATATACACCAATGATACTGAGAGATTTTACTCTATCCAAAGGGAATTCTTGCTTTGGAGGCTTAGAGTCCAAGGCCAGTCCAAAACACCTCTCTCCAGATCCCATGGGAGGCAGAGGATTAGATTCCTCTTGTGCCCACATCAGTGGTTCTTCAAAGTTTTATATTTTGGGACTTAAATTAGCTAAGGAAAATTCATCCCAATAAAGTGAAATGCCTTGCCCAAATATAAACATCCAGAACTATGAGGAAGAGAGTGCTTTTGAGGTGTTTTTTTTTTTTTTAACAAATGTTTATACCTTGTGCTCAAAATAACTGTGAGCTGAAAACCTAGAGTATCGCTGAGCTGCCTCTTTAAACACAAAACCCTTTCCCCTTTTTTCATTTAGTTATCTCCTTTTCTGCTCTGTGGCTCAATCTGCATATGTTATTGGCCTCGATTCCCAGGGCTGCCACCTTAATCTGTAGTAGCTAATAGTACAACCTCACACATGGCCTGGGACCAGGCTCAGGTTAACAAGAATTCCAAAAGCAAATGGCTGGGGGAGGTTGCTATAAAATAACCACTTGAAAATTCAGGCCATGATTTTTTTTCACATTTGCATGGAGGAAGCAAAGCTTTTAGTCTCAGAGGTTCAGTCAAATGCATTAAAAAGATGAACATTTTCGTTAATGTTCTAAGAAGATTTCTAAAAGCAGTTTTGATTGTGTACTATTAGCATTAATTAATTTTTATACTGAGGCCAGCCGTTATATTAACAGAATGCATATTTTAATCAATTTCTTCTTGCTGTTTTGTGCAAGTTAAAGGTAGCTTTGTGGTTTGTGCCTAGTTTATACAGTGCGTTTAACTCAATGTGCCTTAGGTAATGCTCATCTGAGATTCAGTGTATACTCTAATCAGAGCATGATATAAGAATTATGAATGAAACCCCAACAAGGAATGGGGTTGTTTTCATTTTGGACCAAAGTGGAATATACCTTCTCTAAACAGGTGCTTGAATGCATTATTAAATAACACAATACTCAACTGCACTATCATCAAAAGCAGGCATAAACAGTTAGGATTAAATCTCACTTCAATTGCAGCTTACCTGCATCTGGAAGCAGCTGTTTGATAAACATTTGCAATCACTCTATCACTGGTAAATTTTAAAGGATGCCATGAAGTGACTTTTAAAAACAGTTTTCAGATTATTATTTTTCAAAATATTTTAACATTTGTTATGAGCATTTAAAATATAGCAAAAACAAATTAATTTTTAAGTGTCTGAAAGCCATAGTTTCTTAAAACAGATTGACTTTAATTCTATTTCTGCCTTTGCAGGACAGCCTTTGACTTGTTTCAGCAGTGCTGAGGGCCTGCCATCCCATGCCACCAACCAAGGGCTTAGTTCATCCCCACTGAGCACAGCTACACCAAAAGACACTGTCACCACCTGACGTCTTGCCCCTGATTTGCCCAAGAGTCATTCCTCACACTCATGATTACATGGGAAGGTCCCATGGTCCCATCCCTCCTATGTTGCCCCTCTCTGCACTCTGCTCCTCTAGTTTTTTCTCCTCCTGTTGCCATTGCAACAGGATTATTGCTCTTTAAAAATTCTTTGAAGTCCAAAGAGAGGTCAAGTTCACTGCACCAGGAGCTGTATACGTACATACACCTTATGATGCAGTCTGCTCCAAGCTGCTTCCAGGATGAGCAGACTGAACAAACGATTGTTGTAGTGGAAAATGAGGTACAACTTCATAAACTGACAATTGCTCCTCAGGCTGGTCTCCTGCCTTCTACATCAGAAGTGTGCAGATTACTGTGCCAAGTGCTGGCACATGAGTAATCCTCCCATCTTTGCTACGCACAGTATTTGTACTGTTCCCTGTTGGGTCACCTTCAAGCCTATTTGACCAACACAAACCAGGTTTATACTGACATATCCTCTCTAGCAGCACTGTCCTAGCAGGAGGAGAGTTCAGTGCTTCTGTACTCCACATCTGCACATCCAGGACTCAGATTTCAAAGCACAAACCTATTCTAGAAATCTTGATAAGAAGTGATTACTTCAGCTTCCACCATGGTAAAAAACAGGTCCACCAGTCCCTGCCGTTCTGTTGTTCAGTAGGTCTCAAAGGCTAAGAATTGTTAATTAAGTTTTTTTCCTGTATTAGTAACTCATATTACTGATTACTGACAAAATAAGCATGCATATGCTGGAGGTGTTTGGCATAAACAAGCACCAGTGGATTGCACGCTGGCAGGCCTAGAGTGATGTTAACTGTTTAGAAGAGATGAAGGGAAAAAAATCACTGTAAGTGATGCCAGAAAATGTTGCCACTTTAAAGGACTCAGAGATTGAAAAACCCAGGAAAAATTAAATAACTCTGAGAAACTTACCCCTTGCCATTCCAGACCATTCATGTTCCAAAGATATTGCATGCCCATTCTTGCTAACATCTGTAATTCTGTTTTGATGCCCATTCAATCCTGAATTCCCAGCTTAGGGTAAAACCTAGCTTACGAGAGCAGGGTCCAGACACTGCTGCACACAAGCCTACGGGAATGACTTTCTTGCCTTACCTTGATGCAATTGCAATCAATCACCTGGAAATTAAGACTTTGCTAGTTCATTACTAATTCGCTGAGCCATCCAGCCTCCCTAAATGCTTCATAAAACTTCTAGTTTTCTAATATTTAAATTAAGTACTTAAATTACCTATTGCTCAGCAATGTTGCTTATGTTTGTCTTGATTTTTCTTTTCCTACATGGGCTTGGTTGGAAAAAATTTCTACATCAAATGTGTATCTTAATTAAAGATAAGCTGTTTTAAGTGCTGGAAAATTTAAAAATTTCAAAGTTATACTTTTTCTTTCTGTTTCAAAAATGTAAATACTGAAAAGAGCACAGTTCAAAAGAAAAATTTATGAGTATTTCCCTCTTGGTACTCCTTCCAGTGCTTCCTAATTAAGGACAAGCCAATACAGAATCATGTACCAATCTGGTATTTAATAACAAAGATACTCATCATTTTTAACTGATTATTGCTCAAAGAATCCTCCCCTCATTAATATAAATGAATTAGGAGGAATAGTGCCAAATGTTTCAAATGGGAATTAACATAAGACTGCAAGGTATAATTAGTTGAAAACACTAAATACATCTAAGCATTAATTTGTGTGTGCATGTATCTATATATGCCTATATATGCACCAAATGTATATATTATCTAAAAATATTATATATATGTACACACAGAACATATATCAGCTTAAATGCAACTTACAGATGTATTCATACCTGTTTTACTGTATTATTACCTGCAGCTGGAAGTATCAAGCTGAAAGAGGATTACAAAATCTGGGGAACAAATATAGAGAGATGAGCACAGGTTAACTAATATATGTCATTTAAGGCAAGGAGTCTCTGAATCAGATATTTACATCTATTTAGATGTATATTAGACTTTTTTTCAGTGATTGTGACACCTTCTGCAGTTGTTATAGGGAGTCTCAAGTTATTTGAGAAAAAGAACAGTGGGGACAGACTATAAAACAACAGAGGTAGAGGCAAATCAGGACATGTAACAAAAGCATACTCACCATTATTTCTCAGTTGTACTCTTCATTCAGCTGGGAAAATAGCATTTCTTTTCATCAGCTTCTGAAACCAAAGCACAAGTTAGTCAATAAGGTACAATGACTATGGTCCAAGCAAGCTTAGAGCTGAGTTATCAGTCTTGGACTTGTTGGAACTGTTCATTCTGCACAAAGATGTAAGACTGGACTAACACAGAGCATGGACAAATGTTGTTAAAAGGAAAGAGTTTATCCAATTTTCTGGATTGATGTTCATGTTTCAGAAGGAAGAGACATTTACTATGAACCAGAGAAGGTAGGGATGGATACAGGCAAAATTTAAATATTGAGAAGATGGATGGCACAGCTCCATGACTGCAATCTCATGTCATGTTGCAAGAATGTTTGTTGTACTTCATAGTTGTAATGAAGGGCTAGTGCTTCTACTTTCAGAACATTCTAGCTTTGGACTAGGGTTCCTAAAATGTATCCAGAGTGACAAAAAGGACTGAATCTCATCACCACTGTTCACAGGGGCTGTTAGCAACAATCATACACAGGGACCAGTACCTCATGTTTAAGAGCTGCTAAACCAGATCAGACAAAAGGTCCGTGTATCCTGTCATTGACTATTGACAGTATCAGATGTTTAAGGGAAGAAGCATCATAGAAGGGTCATATACCCTCCCTGCTTCCAGAATTTGGCAATTTATAGATTCCTTTTAAGTAGTTACATCAGGTCATTGTGTCTAATAATCTCAAAACGAGGACACAGTGACTTTGTATTTGACCTATGTAACTTTGTCTGATCTTGCTTTTGAAGCCATTTTTCCTGTGGTTCCCCATAATACATTCCAGCACCCAGTCACAATTTTGGGAGAAAAGTTAATCAGGTGTCTTCTTTTTGTTCTTAAATTGTTCCCTAGTCCTTTCATTGATTTTTCCCTCAGTGCATCTTCTTTGAATATTTCTTCTATCTCCACCTTCTCCAAGTCATGCATGATATAATAAGCTTTCCCTCCTTGTTTATCTTTATTTTGCCCAGTTAAGTAGCCTAGTGTAGATCAAAGTTTGCAGGATATGGAAATGGTTACACGAAAACAAAAAACTTAATTTTAAATAAAAAGCTTTTCGTATCACTTCCACATTCATTCTCTGCTACATCACCAATAGTATGTATCTGCTAGCTTAAAATATATCTTTGAATATGTTGGTAAATTGAAATTTTAAGAGATTACAAACAATTTAAGGTAGAGACTGAATTTTTGTGCCTACAGTAACAAGTGCAATAGTGAAGCCTTTAAATATAACTGAAAAAAATATAATAAATGAATATAAGTGTATAGAGTGATAGCATACATACAGAAACATTTAACAGTTTAAGCTGTTCTACTGTAAAGGAAATGTAGGGTTCATAATGTTTGCTTTCACCAGTAAAGAAAGCCCTTTAGAGATTTACTTATGTAACATATCCTTGTGGTCATAACTGCTTCACTCGTGTTTTAACCTTCAGGATTTCTAGTCCTCTAAATATCTAATTAGTACTACTTTTTTAATAGTTTTATAAAAGCATCTTGGCATGTATGCACAGAATGGCCTAGTGCCAAAGTACCATAATGTCCAGGAACAGTAATGACTCTGTGATAGAATATTACTAGAAAAAAATCAAATGCAAATCTCACACGACAGCTCACATTTCTGCTGGATCTCATAAACCCTACTCAGAGCAAGACTTCCATATCTTTGACTGGCCTTTTTTTTTTTTTTTTTTTTTAGACATAAAGCATGCAATTTGTTCCTTTTTGTCTCTTTCCTTTTTATGTCATCCTTGACCTACACATATTGTTCATGCATATTGGTCAAATTCTGTCACCCCTGTGATACAGCTGCAGGGGAAGTAGACCAAGGCATAAGGAGGGAACTTGACAAAGGGAAAAATGCATTGATACTCAGAAGCGATTTTCTACAGCAGAGTATCAAGAAGTTTGATTTTGCTCTGGAGCCACACACCAATGCACTGTGCAGGATGCTCAGCAGATGCGTACTGACTGTACCCAAGCAGTAGAAGTTGTTAAAGATATATATTCAGCCAGAGACCCTGCTCTGTTCATCAACACCTGTAAAGAGCCTTCTTTCTAAGTGTGTGAACAATTTGAAGACTTATGCTAAAACACAAATCCCAGTGAAGGGTTTCAGTTCTGACTTTGTGCTTCCTCCCGCTTGTCCAAACTAGTCCTTAGCCCAGTCTCAAAATCAAAGTATGATGTTCTCCACTTCTGTTACATGGCAGATAATATAGAGTGTAGCAAGTATATCCCACACATTAGCAGGGCCTAGGTAACATAATGGTCCTTTGGTGCCACTAACAGTCCACATAATTTACAGTCACCCTTGGATTGCTCTAACCCATGGCAAGGGACAAAAGCTGGCTAATGATCAGTCAGAGCAAGGTGGCATCTTTGCTCACACCTCCCTTCCAATTAGCACTCCTTGTTCCCTGCCTGCAGCAGAAAATCTGGGCCTTTATATTATTTTCCCACAACAGCAGCCTCCATCATTAATTAGTGTATGGAAGGTCTGAAGATCCATTGGGAACAGAAGAAAAATATCCTCCTGTGACAGTGGGAAAGAAACAATGACATATTCAAAACATGAAGCTTTTGGCTTCCTGACTCATTATTGTATTATCTGTATCTAATAGGATTTAAGCTGAGTCCGAAGTAACCATAACTGGCATATTGGTAATGCTTCTATTGCACGTGCACTCTCTGATGACTGATAATGCACTTTAGTTTACAAAAATGTATCTTTCTCAGTAGGGACCTCATTTGGTTGTCCTTTCTCTGTTTTTCCACCTATTTTCCTACAACTTCTGGGAATTAAATGTCTTTGGACACAGCTTACAATTAGAAGCAAAAAAAAAATAAAAGCCACCCTAAGTAAATCTGAGAAAAGTCTGTTCTTCTGCTTTGATTCCAGTAGAAATCTGGCTAGACCAGTGGTTTCTAAAGAAAGTTGGAAGTTATAATTATCTTTTAAACATATTGAAGTAACTATGGATAGGATTCAAAATTTTAGATATCTGATGAAATTTTCTGTGGTTCATTAGCCACCAATAATGTCACATTTACTTTCTGTATGGCACCAGGTATGAAAAGATACACATGGCATATGTGCAATATAAATCAAACACACTATTTATATACATCAATAAACAAGCAAGTTGTTTCCCACTAACAATTAGTTTTCCAAATTTATGCAGTTTTTCTACAGCTGTAGACGTTAGTCTACATTTGCTAACACCTTTGTTCAGCAAAGAACAGCTCAAGAATATATTATTTCTTTTCTCTGTATTTTTATTACAGAAGGTAAATGTCCTGGTGAACTCTATGGCTGTCCAGTTTAGAGCACAGCTGTAGTACCAGACCATACACCTTGTACTGATTAGACTCCTGAAGTCTTAGTTTGACATCCACTTGGTTCAGTTTAAATATGCAAATGGTCCAAGGTCAAATCTTTGTTGTAAAGTGCCAATCAGCAATCTGAATGGGATATCCCCAGGATATTAAATCTATTGACACAAAATCTCTGATGGTTCAAAAGAGCTGTCAGTCACCAGAAGTGGAGTCTCTGCTAAGCAGGATATGAAAGAAAACAAGCACTCTTTTGGATTATTCCTTAAGAGTATCCCTGTTCAGATTTTTTTTGTTGACCTTGACTACAAGTTAAGGCCTATGATAAGGATCTGCCAATAAAAGGCAGAGTCATCAGTCCAGACCACAAGGGAAAGAAAAACTAAGCATCAACTTGATTCTTCAAAAGTTAAGTAAAGCTTCTGGCATCAAAAAATGCCAAGTAAAATTCCATTTTTTTAATTCACATTCTTTCCTATCCTTGTCTCATTAATGAAGAACACATATCTAATGTATCTGGTCTGGTATTATCACATATAGATTGTCACCTTCAATACTGTCCTAAGGGATTACATAAGCATATATGCCATTAGGCAGCAGAACTCCTATCCTATCCCCTTTTCCCCATACACCTCCCCTTCTACCTCCATACAGGATTAAAAAAGCAAGTTGTGTATCTTACATAAACAGCCATGTGGAGGGCTTCAGATGAGAGAAGAAGAATGGAGAGGGAGTAAGGATCAGGTCAAAAAATGTAGCGAAAGCAAAATATTTCAGTTGCCTTTTAAAATAAAGTTAACTCTGATGAAACTGATTCCAGAACAGTATGCATTTTATTCCACCAATATCCATTGACATATGGGACTTTTAAATACTGGGTTTGGAAAGGAAAGAAAAGAACACAAGGTAGCCTAGTTAAAAATGCACCAGAAGTATGAAGACAGCAGCCCAGTCTGTTACTTGATATTCAAACCTTCTCAAACTTTTCTGGGATTTTGTTCTTCTTCTTTCTTGGGGATTCTGTACAGCTACGATCAAACACTTGACAGTCATTTTCAAGTAATTTTGCATGATTTCCATACTGAAGAAGTATTAAACATAAGATTCCAAGAAACTAGTCAGACTCTGTGCACTTAGTTATTTTCTCCAGGATAAACACCTTACACGGTGCCTCTAAGTATAGTACAATATCATACTATTTTGCCATATTTTCTTTTGCTCATAGAAAATTCAAAGCTTTTATATGTTTTCATATTTGTTATACATTTGGATCAAATATCTCTTGAATATGTAGAAGGGAACAATCAAATGTAGGATAAACTATATTTTGGAATGTACTTTGCTATGAGTGTTTGGTTACATCTACCTATCTTGTGACGTATTGAAATTATCTTCATGAACAGTTCAGAATAAATAAAATTTTTAACTCAGCATCACAATTGGTTTGGTAAAGAAGGAAGGGTAGAGAAAAAGAGACTAACTTTAGATGGTTAAGTGCTGTTTATTAGCAGGGAAACAAATACTCTACTTTGTAAAAGTTACCTTTTTGTAACATCTTGGGGGTTTTCATCTGATAAATGTAAATATTGTAATTGTCTTCTGAACTACAATACTAAATTTCTAATTCACTTACACCCCAGAGCAAGTCACTTATATAGAAACAATTGCACTCTGCTCATTAGTTAAACCATTCTGCAGTGATTATCATGAAGTCTGCCAAAGCATTTTTAAGTTTGTTTTTGCACTTTTGTGTGGTGTAGTTAAGCTCATTAGAAAATGCTGTAACTTTGAACATCACATAACACTGAAATATCTTTATAATTCTTTAAGCCAGATATAAAAATGTTTTTGAAGTCTAAAAATATTTCATTTAACAGCAGAAAATCTATTTGTCTTTTAATTTTAGCAGATACGTTACAACCTCAGGAGTTTCTTTAACGGTGATCTACAAATAATTTACTAGGAATTTAGTTTTATATAGTTCACACTTCATGATGAATAAATCAAGAATATAAAAATGTTTATTTTACTCTGGTTATTTGAGAGAGGGGGGTTTTTTAGTTGTTGAGTGTTTTTTTTTTTTCTTTGAGATATTTTTAAACGTCAGATTTTCCTGTATTTTAGTCATTTAACTGATATCAGCATTGTTAAAGAGGATGGAGAAGGATGAGAAATTTTAAACTTACTTTGTCCCAGAGTTTATGCTGCAGTACAGCTTGGTGTTGTTAACAAAAGGAAAAATAGAAAAAGTAACACAAATTATAACTAAAATGTCTTTACTTTCCTTGATTCATTTCCCCCTTAGTCTTTTTGACTGCTATGATGTCATCATTTTGCTGCATTTCAGGCATAGATCATAGGAAATGGAGCTGGATACATAACAGGAAAAAGAAGCAACAGAGAAAAATGCAACCCACAACTTTTAAGTCTTTTTATGTATAATAAAGTACCAAAAAATATAATAAAAGCTGACATTCACTTTTTTCTTATTAATCTTTAGATCACTCTTAACAAACCCCAAACCTACTGTATAATGTATAGAGATATGATCTCAAGAAGTTTGGTTTTGAGGAGTATTTTAAGTAATACTTCATCTTTCTAGTCAGGAATGGACTGAAGATTATGGTAATGACTTGCAATGGCAAAAGATGTGACAATTCATATTCAATAATGTTTAACTGAGTATGCTGTGCATGATGTGCAAGTGAGTCACCTTGCTTCTTTATATCAACACCTGGAGCAGGTATGGAGGCAGCGTGCTTAGACATTGGCAAGGAAGGAGCCTCCTATCTTATTTTATAAGGTCTCCATCTGTCCATTTTGGAAGCAGCATAGCATGTTCGGCATGGGCCCTAGTTCAAGGACTGCAATGAGGATGTCCTATTCAGCCAACCAAGAGTGGTTTTTGCCTGCCTTCCCCATGTCTGCAGCCAGGAGCCTGATGCCTTCTGGCCTGAACGCCTAATAGCCATTTACTTCATAGCTACTACTTCAGGTGATGCACTCACGAAGTAAAAGATGATCCTGATGAGATAAGGAGGCAAGATAATACACAGAGAGACTGTGAGCCTTTGGGAAATGCAGGAAATTAGTGTCATTCTTTTTGCTTGTTTTCACTGTTAACTGGTTTTGTAAGGCTTTGCAGATGAAAATCCATAACTGTGGAAAATACTGCAGCTCTGGATGGTGATGCGTTGGAAAGCAGCATGAAGCTGTTTTGCTTAAACTCACACCCATGCTATTCTAGCCCCTTACTGGCACTACCTGTTGTGTAAATGCTGAACATCCCTTCTTATCTTTCTTAATGCTTTGAACAAACCAGAATACAAGTGTATGCTTCTTGCCTGTTAGTTTCATGATGTTGCTTTATCCCCAAGTACCAACTAAAAATTTCTCTAGTTGAAGTCATGTTGGCATCAACAGATTATAAAGAACTGTCTGCTGTTTTTTCCAAGATACTAATCTCTTTGGAGAAAGAAGTAGTTGACATTAATTTTCTGGATTCTTTAACATTAAAAGGGAGAGAGGGAAAAAAGGAGAGAAGGAAAGCAGCTCAGTCATCTGACCATCTTTCACTTATCCTTGGCTCAGCAGGATATATCACAATCTTCAGTGGAAAGTGTACGAAATTACATCGTTATGAAAGGGAACTGACTGCCTCCAATCATGAAAACAGATTTTTTATTTTTATTTTTATTTTTTTTATGACAGCCTTTTTGGGTTCTGAGGTCTTAGTCTTGCATTGAGAAAGGTTTACCCTGTAGAGGTAAAGGCTGAATAGGACAGAAATGCCTCACCTTTCTTTCTGTCAGCTACTGACCTTCACCTCTCTCCCATCCTCCTGAGGTGGGACATAAATGCAGTACTGGTTTGTTTACTTTGAGCTATACCCACCTTACCAAGCTGTTTGTGGTCGCTTGCTGGAGACATCTTGAATGTATTTGCCACCAGCTGCTTCCCACAACCTTGTTGCTCCCCTACCCACCTCCAGTGTGTTACACCACACTGCAGGAGCCCACAGTGCCATTTGCCAACACCATCTGCCGGACCTCCTGAGCCAAGATTACCTCCTCCTAAACCCACACCCTTTCTATCAGGGTTTCAAAGCCTGCAAACAAGAGGTCACAGTCTGAAAAGAAAGGCTAGAAAAATCTGAAGCTGCTGTTCTTATTCTCAGCAACTTTTCTTTCTCCTTCTAACACATAAACATCTTAATCATCTTGCAGTTATTGTTCTGGGGAAAAAAGAAAATTCCAGTACAACTTTTGTCTGCTATTTAAGCACACAACCAGCCACATCAAACCTGCATTATCCCAGTCCAAAGAAGTGAAACTAAAAAGCTAGAGGGTGCGCATGTACACTTCTACCTGAATCCCATTCTTTCTGTCACTTAGAAAGTCTTCTAATAGTAGAATCTAGAAGTTGTCTATTCCTGTATTTCATGTTTGTGAGATACTTACTCCTCCCTACACATCCTTAGTCTCCAGAAATATATTGTTTGCACATTTCTCCCTTTCATCTCTGAAGTATCTGCATTGAATTGACCCATCCCATCATTATAAAGAGCTTCAGTCTTCCTCTATTCTATGTCCTCTCTGCTGAAAGAATTCCAGGCTTCACCACAAGTAGCCCCCCATACATTTGTCAAGGACCATGGTCCTTCCACAACTGCACTGAGCACAGGGACGTATTTTTGACTCAGATTCTGAGGAGAAAACCTACAAAAACTAGGCTTTAGATGGAAAAAAATCTGTCAGGTTATTGCACTGAAGTCATGGGGTTTTTCTTCCATTTTCAGTTCAAGTTGATCTAAAAATGCAAAGTGTAATTTTTCCTTTATAAACCATACTTTTCCAGTGGTTTTGGTCCGTTTCTGTAGGAAAGTGAGCATCCCCAAGTTCTACTTCTGCTTTTGACTCCCAGTCAGCTGCATGATTTTCTCAGTTCCCTCAGTCAAAGCATTCCTCAGTTTACCAATTTGAAAAGTTGATACAGTAACAGCAATGTATCCACAGGAATGCAGAGGAAAAGTTGCTGTTTGCAAAAGACTTCAATGCTGGCAAAAAAAGTAATAATGGATAACTTATTCTTTCAAATTAAAAATGTGATATTAACATATCTACACATAAACTCAAGCCATGAATCTGCTTGTAAAGTGAGCCACTCCTACGTGAACCCTGCACTCTGTTTATAAGGCACATTGTTTCCTTTATAAAGCCTACAGAAGCCAGACTTTGATTTGAATATAATAAAATTGCAGAAACAGCAGAAGCTGGCCATGTAACTCCTATTTTAATGAATACCTAAAGTAACAGTCCTCTAAGCCATTGTGTCATCTTTCAACTCCTGTCCCTCCCTCCCCCTTTCTGCACCAAACTCGAGGAAAAGAAAAACTGATTGGCAGGTACTGTAGCTGGCGTGAATAACCATGACTATATATCTTGTCAAAAATCAGCATGTACTTTAAAAAAGAAGAAAGTAAAATATGAAGATAAGAGGAATAATCTGAGGCTCTCCCATATTCTCATTCAAATTTTTCTATTTAGATTTCACTATATTTCCTTTTTTAACCTTCTCCTGCAGGTCTTTATATATAGGACCAAAAAAATCCACTTCTGTCATTTAAAGCATGATGAAAGTACCAAAGAAAAATCTATTTTCAGCTGTTTCTCGTTAGAGCACTTTTTTGCCACTGTGATGAAAGTCGAGGCAAAGAAAGAAAGACGAGTCACTGATGAAGATGAAGAAGCATTTCTGATCAGCCATCTGTTCAACCAATTAAACTCCTCACAAATAAAGTTGTGTATACATGCATAGCTAACCCATAAAGATATACATATCTATGTGCACTCTGGCATGTGAACACATACATATAAATACCATGGAAAGTCTACTTAGCATATACTAAACTCTGCTTACATGCTGAGCATAGCTAATTAACTTCACACACAGAGAAACACCGCAAATGGGAAACAGAATTTGGCCCCATTGGAGAACAAAGCCTTCTCTATTAGCATCCTTTTCTCTTAATGGTCCTTATGTAGTAAAAATAAAGTCCAAACACTATAATTTCACTCCCAGAAAAGTTACAAATACTGTAGGTATCTTTAGAAACAGCTGCAAAAGTGGATTCACTTCTGACAAGATTGGTGTTAATTACCAGTAAGGACTTCAGTATAATACTATTTAAATCATTTTAAATTATCCCTCTCAAAAATTAATTTTTCATCAAAGATTACACAAAAAAATCATGATATCATCTCTGCAGCTGCGATTTAGTAATAATTTCATCTATTATTACCAATGTCAGTTAGATAAAAGAAAAATGGCATCCTACTGTGCTGATTCCAGCATAGGCCATATATAGAAATTTTTAACTATCACTTATAATCGCCTTGATGAGCTTAAACCTCCTCTCAATTAACACCCTAAATGACACTGAGACATCTTAATGGAGGATGTAAGTAAAGGAAAAAGACTTTAATCAAAGAATAAAAAGAGAAGTGCCAAGTAAAAGGAGGAAGTCTGGTGCACCTCTCAGTGTCCAATCACACTGGGGTCCTTTATCTTGTCTTGAACTTCTTGTCATCTTTATATTACGACTGTAACTTCACAGCAGCCATAAGAGGACAAAGAAAAAAGTGTGCATACTCTTATCTGTAGCTTGCATCCATGTATGAGAAAGACAGTGGGGGTGTACACTGTGCAGACAAACAGATTAAATGAACTGAAGAGACTGTGAGAAATAAAATGAGCTTTATTCCATTTTGGTTTCTATTTCAATAGTGGTTTAGGGCAAATCTTAAAGACTGGAATATAGTGATACACATACTATTAATAAAACGTTGAAAGAGCATGTTCTGATCCTAACATCCCAACCCGAATAAAAGTTCTCCTTTCACAGCAAGAGCTAATTATACATCTAAAGATCTCAGTTGCCAAATAGCTATGCAAATATTTTCTTAAATGGCACCTACAGTTGATATTATTAAGGGCATTCTTGTTTCTTTCTGCATACCTTTAAGACTCCCAGTAAAAGAATCTAAACACATACACATACTGGGTGGTTGTGATAACACTCTTCAAATTTCAGGAAGGCTGAGAAATAAGTCTTCATCTACTCTTTCCCAAAATTGTGAACTCAACTTACCAGCCATCAGAGAAACTGTAAGTAAACTAATAATCTCCAGCTAGCCTCTGCAGACTTCTCACTTTTGCTAAACCACTGGGCACTGACTTCAGCCTGGGAACTGTTAGTTTAGACTGTGTGTGACTGAAGGGAAGGGTAGCAGGTGGTTTTGCCCTGATAGATAACTCAGTGACAATCTGCCAGCACTGACAGGAAAAAAAGGCTTTGGGAAGTGTGGTCACAAACATCTCTGAGGGACTCTGGGAGGTGTTGTGAGGGCCTGGGAACCATACATCTATGTTGTGACAGCTAATGGGACTGTTAGGTTTTGGAGCATCTAGACAACAAAGAGAAGTTCCTGTTCACTGTGGCCGTTCCCATGTCTGTAATATATATATATATATATGTGCTGTCTCACAGCCTGATAATTTTTCAGTTAATTCATTCATAATGAGAAGTAAGTTAATATCTGTGGGTGCCTTAATAGTGAAAAAAGTCTTAATTAAAATCAGCCATAAAATTTCATTTCTTTCAAGTGTTTTCCTGTTAGAACTTCACAACCTTCTAACTACATATAATGTCAGTTAAGGATTCAGCTTTTTTTAATCAACAAATAATTTGCAAATGGATTTTGTCATGTGACATTTTATTTGTCATAGATATTTTTTCATAGTTCACCCAACCATTTCAGCTTGTGGGTTGTTTGCTTCAGCTTTTCACTAGTCACTCCTATTCTGGTGCTAAGCACACAGTATTTATGACATACAAAATACTGTTAAAAGAGCCCCTCAGGTAAAGGTAAGAAATACTCCAGCCTCTGCTGTATGACAGGCAGAGTATCCACTAAATTTAGTGACTGCTGTTACAGAGAAATTGATCAAACCCAGGGAATTATTTCTCCTCCTGTGCTAGATGATTTTAGATGCATGAATATCACATAGCAACTAATAATAAGCAACGGACTGTGTATTTTTAGGGAGAAATTTGCAGATGTGCAGTGATTCGTATTAATATCTGTGCAACTTCCAGCATTCGCAAATATTACCATGTCATGGGGCAGCTGTCTGAATATTTCCAACTAAAGACCTTTCTGTGACTCACAAAAGAAACAACCTTCCAACATTCATTCTTCAGACTGGTTTTGTTCAGGTTTTTTATTTTCATCCCCATTTGGACTTCTAGACAAACACACTTCTTTCTCCAATTAAAATTTAAGGAGGGTTGATTTTGCATATGTAACACAGGTAGCAGCAAAGTAATGCATGCAATTAAAAAATCCCTAAGTATTTACTGATCTGAAGGTTGACAGCCTATGAGTCTAAGGAAAAAAATATAAAAATTAAGCTAATAACTTTACAGAAAGAAAATACCTTGCATGGAAAAGAAACATCACTTTCTTCAACTGCTGCTCTAACAGGAACTGCTGTATGGTGAACTGCTAAATGCTAAGCCCACCATCTTAATGACAATAGTCCTTTTTCTGTGTGAAGAAGGAAACACCTATTTTCTTATCCAGCAGAAAAAAAAGTATACTGCTTTCAACTTGGTCTCCATTTCGCTGTTTTACCAGTATGATAATAATTTATGTTGATTACAAACCTGAAAAAAAAGCCTTTTTTGATCAAAATGTCTGTGGCAACACTGGGCCTAAGGCAGACTTTGTAATGCTGATATCAAAAGCAAGTCCTTTTCCTGGAATTGGGTTTGAGCTGTCTCAGAGAGTGACTCTCATAAATGGCATCTCTTCAGAGAGATGAGAGAGTGCCAGTCTAGCCACACTGAGAAATACTTTCAAGCGCAGACAAGCCTCAGAGTTCTGAAAGTCAGAATCAGATAAAAAATTGCACATTTCAGTGTGGATGGACATTCTTGCACTGGTTTCTCACTTTCTGACCCATATTTAAGCCAGTATTAAGAAGTTTTGCAAATTGATTAAAACAATCTAGTATTGACAAAAAGTGTTTCCCTTGCTCTCAGATGTACACTGCTGTTTCCAGCTTTGCAGAGACACTGGTCCTCATCTCTTCTCTATGCTAACCAATTGAGTTCACTAAACTGGCAGAAAATGGTGTATTGTTATTTGCTGAGTTCATTTTCTGTCTGTATAGAGAGCTGAAGTAGCTTACTGGAGCATCAAACAAGCTCCAGAGCCAGCATAGGGAGGGAGGAAAGCAGGTTGTTTTCCTTCTGTATCAGCAGGATTTTAAGATTTTTTTCTGGGGAAACCACCTGCTTAAACAATGATGTGTCACTGTATTTGTTATCACTTTGGCCATATCAGAGGTTTGTTCTGACCAAATATAGGGGTATCGGGTAATAACGGAAGTTAAGACTTGCACAAAAACAGCTTATTTTTTTAGAGTGTGATAAATTACACAGAGAAATACAACAGCCTGGCAGCTGAGTTTTGCTGGCATTGCTATGTTGATTAAGACTGTGAGGAAGACAAAGAGCAAGCAAACCGCACTTTCCTCTCCTAACCCAGCATTGCTGTGGCAGCAGCTCCCCTGATGTATATGCCATTTCATCTACAAAAGAGTACTTTTGCCCTATACTTATCTTGCTCAGGAAGTTGTAACTGTTTATCAGCTTTCTGTGCCAGTGTAAACTTAGCCTCCAATGGAAGTGTCTGACAGTCTAGCTATATTACAAGTCCTTTCTAACTTGAATATGGTCATAACAGGAGCCTTTTGGCTTTTGATTATGAAGAAAGCCTGTATTTCAGTGGATGCCCTGCCATGAAGCTGCACAGCTGCTATGTGGGTGCTATTTTTGCTTCTCCAGTCACCACTTTTCCAAACAAAAAAGAAATTCTGCCTGAGCTTTGAATAACAATTTTTAAACCCACACCTATCTTCAAAATGACTACACTGCATTTGTGTTCTTTTACTTCTTTGCCAACAATAAAAGAGTTTATTCTGAAATCCCCAAAATTATGCAATTTTTTGGGAGCCAGGACAGCTCTCAAGCCACATCTAAACTATAAAGTGTTGTTGACAAAACTGTTTCAGTTACAAATGTGAAAAAAATCACACCCTTAATTGATATAGATGAACAGTAACACCCTCTGTATAGATGCAATAATCCCTTTGCTGGCATGGTTTATGTCACTCAAAAAAGTAATTGAAGAAAGAAGTCTCTTTTTGCCAATATATGTTTTTCATCTGTTACAACTCAGCCAACAAAGCCTGTGAATCATGGGCTAACAATTCCCAAACTTTTTGTGGTGATGAGTTGCGTGGGAAAATTGGTAATCTGTAACACCTCCCTGCATCCAGCTCCATTTCTCCAGCTTGGGCTTTTAGTCCCACCTCTGTCACTATTCCTGCTTCCTATCTCTCTGGCACTTGTTCTATCACTGCCCTGTCTCCTCACTTCATGAGTCCCCTATTTTTTATGGGACCTTTTTTGTCTAGGGTCACTCAGACATGATAACCTCATGTCTCCCAGAACTTCTGGTTGTGGCTGAACTTGCTGGTTGAAAAACCTCAATGCAAAATGTTACACAACCTGTCAAAATTAAAGGAAGGAAAGACTTTCCCTGTTACTCTTTAGTTTTCTCACTCTCACCACTGACAATCATCAAATCTCCGGATGGCTGATGTTGACAAGGATCTCTGGAGATCATCCACGGTCAAAGCAGAGTCAACTAGAGCAGGTTGCTCAGGATCTTGTCCAGTCAGGTTTGGAATATCTCTAGGGAGGGGGTCAATGGAGACCTCCATGTTGGAACCAGTATCATTTAAACCATTCCCCCATGGGGAACATGGCATAGCCTGCACACAGTTGAGCAGGATTTTCCCTTTTAGTTCAAATACCCTGTGACTGGCAGAAAGACAGTTATAGACAGAGAACTTGTATGAGAAAAAACAGAAATGGAAGATCCTATTTTTATAAAATAGGAGATATTTAAAAAGCAGGCATTATTTGCGGGGTTAAAGCTGATTAAGTTCCTGCTTTTCCTCTTTCTACATAGTCCTGAGTAACTGGAAAACTGTGACTTCTGCTTCTTTGTATTGAAGTTGCTAGCAGACCCCTAACAAGTGTCAGCCTACCTATACTTTAGGGAACATGAGTAGGTCTAGCAGAAAGAATGGATTCTTATTTTTGCATTTGAGATTTACAGTCATGTATTTCTACTGAGTAGACTGAGGTTATTCTCCTCCTTTCTCTTTTTTTCTTTAACTTATTCTCAATGGGATAGCTTGCCAGACACACCCTAAACCACTTTAGGTTCATTTAACTGAAGATTTAACCTTGCAGAATGGAATCCTCATACACTATATCTTATGCTTGGATGGATCTATGGCTAACTGGACAGGAACAAGGATGAATGATAATACATCACTATATTAGCAAATGCTGCCTTCACTCAACTTTCTGCAGCTAACTCTGGCCTACAACGATGCTGCATTTACTTTTGAGTTGAATTCACTAGTTCACTGATATCCATAGAATTCCTTTTTATAGAAAGAGAAAGAGAAAGAGAAAGAGAAAGAGAAAGAGAAAGAGAAAGAGAAAGAGAAAGAGAAAGAGAAAGAGAAAGAGAAAGAGAAAGAGAAAGAGAAAGAGAAAGAGAAAGAGAAAGAGAAAGAGAAAGAGAAAGAGAAAGAGAAAGAGAAAGAGAAAGAGAAAGAGAAAGAGAAAGAGAAAGAGAAAGAGAAAGAGAAAGAGAAAGAGAAAGAGAAAGAGAAAGAGAAAGAGAAAGAGAAAGAGAAAGAGAAAGAGAAAGAGAAAGAGAAAGAGAAAGAGAAAGAGAAAGAGAAAGAGAAAGAGAAAGAGAAAGAGAAAGAGAAAGAGAAAGAGAAAGAGAAAGAGAATGCTAAGCATAAGGGAACAAAAACTGGTTTGTTTTCTGAAATTTTGCCTTTGATCTTAAAAGTAGAAGGGTGGTAAATATAATTTAATAACATGTACTTAATATTTTTATGAGGAATTTTCTGAGCAACTATTACTCAGAATCTAACTTTCTAACTTTAGAAGCATAATGTAAGAAAGTAAGAAAACTGGTCTTGATTTCTTCTTTGAAATTATTTGAACTATGTGAAATCATTCTTCTCTCTCTCTCTTATTCATGCCACAAAATTGTAGCAAACTAGTGACAAAATATTGTTAATATATATATACATTAGAGAATTTCTTCCCAAAAGAGCACAAAGCTCTGTATAAATGTTGAAAGTTCTTTAGCTACTTTTGCATATCAGCTCCATCAGAGGTGAAACAGAGTGAGCACTAAACATGTAAAAAAGGATGACTCTAAGTGAAGAAAAAACTTGTACATAAGTGAAATTTCAGGGAACATAAATAAGGAGAATGCAATCACCCAGTCAGAAGTTCATTAAGATACTACTCTGTCAGCTGTGAGATCTTTAGTTTTTGTAAGTGGCTAGGACACAGTTAAATTTAATTCAAAAGGTGGTACCTTACAAACGGCATAGTCTTCCAAGAAGACAGAGACAGCCATGCAGACAAAAACATCGTTGGCTGAAATCCTAATACTGTATAAGTTCAAGTTCAGGATTCTCCATCTTTCCCCTAGAGCTCCTTGTTTCTTTGAAACACTAAATTTAGAAAGAAATCTTCTAAGGTAAGAAAAGGAAGTATTTGGTACTGACAAACTAACCCTATACCTGCAGGATTCCTGAAAAAAATGTGACTTCTCTATGCAGGCCACATCAGTAATTATTACATTGCAACAGCATTACTATGTTTACAATATTTTTCTCTACCCATGAACTACTCATGTAGACTCTTTTCCTCATTAAAATTCTCAGTAGCAGTTGAGAACTGCAAAATTCAGCTTAAGCAAATGGCAAAACAGGCTTGAACTGACTTTGGGTATCTTCTGGAACCCGACTCTCAGTTCTGGTCTGTCCTTAGCGTCATGCCTTGGTAATCCCAAAAAGACCTTTATTCATACGACATGTATTTGGTAAGATTCAAAAACATTGTGTTCTGCACCTCAGAAAAATATGGGAAGACAAAAGAAAAAATCCATTGCCTTACCTATAGTGCCTCAACAACAGTGTTGCTACAGCATTGCAGAAGCCTCTCCCTGCAGGAAAGAGACTGCAAAACCAGCCTTAGGGCAGCTCTTTCCCCAGGGGCAGCACAGGCTTGCCACAGAGGTCATAATCCAGAGCATGTTCATGTGTCCTCCATGGCCTCTTAATGCTTCTTTAAAAGATGGACGCTCATTTAGCAAAAAGTTGTGCCAGCAACAGATCAATGCAAACTGTGCCACCTTCCAATAATTTTAATGCTAGATTGTGATTGAATAAGACATTAGGTGGATGGCAAAGTATAGCATGACACTGCCCTACTGTTAAGCTTTAATTAGTTAAGGCAGCATAGAGCCTCCCTGTAACAAGATGCTCAAATTTCTTAGAAATTTAGACAGTCTTGTAGAAATATGAATTAAGAATAACTTCTTTTTATATGCTGGGTAAAGGCAGGATAGGGCACTAGGGTATGAAATCCTCACACGACAGATCACAAGCTTTCTTTTCTGGGTGGTGTTTAAAATGTAAGTACTCCCTGAAAAACAACAAGAAGTAACAGCCTAGATACAATAGTGTAAGTACCAGGTGTAATACTGGAAACGATTCAAGTGCAGTACGTGCTTGTACACAGACTGCAACAGGAAAGAGGAAAAAGATTTAAATTGGTTTGCTGTTTCCTGCCTTTGCCACTGATGCTCTGCGAGATCTTTAGTGATGCACTTCCTACCAAAACTGAAAATAAAATACGTGTTCCGTAAAAGTAGTGGGTGTTTCAACTATCTACAAAAACATTTTGATCTGTGGATTAGAAAGCCATAAAAGAAATTGAACCTCAGAGTTGAATACAGGTGAAACATCAAAGGGAAAAAACTCAAAGCCATAAACACTGGGTTGCCTAAATATGGGAATGACTCCTGCAGCAGACTAGCAGTGGAGACATGGCCCTGCCACATTAAGAAGGACTCCATAAAAAAATGTTGACCAATAATGTTATGGCACGAACTGTTAACACTATTGCAGTAAAATATTGTCTTAAGTTTCTTTATTGGCATTTGACATTTATGGATGTGCAGATTAGAGCAATTTCAAATGAACAATGGAGTTTATCCTAAGTATAGTCACTTCAGTTAAAAAATGAATGGGTTGCAGGCATGCAGTGGAGAATAGTTAAAAATGGCTTGAGTACTCTTCAGATTATTGAAGCAATCTAGGAAACCTAAATTGGTCTGCAGTGCCTGTGCCCAGAGCACTCTACTCACTTCCAAAATGAAGTGCTCTTAAAAAATAATAATAATAATAAAAAAAAAAAATAAAAAAAAAAAAAGGAAAGCATTACATTTGGAAAGGATCAGTGTTCTGGGCATGCACTATGCAGAAAAATTTAAAATTACTGGAGCACTTAAGTTTCTTCTTTTCTAAAACACAGTTCTTTTTGGAAGCAAATGAAAAAGCATTCTATCATTGTAGGCAAACTCATGCATGATTTAAAAATATAGCCCTAAGTAAAAAAATAAGGAGGAGAATGATTAAAATAATATCACTTACCCACTCCTGCCCTGAAAGTCACTGAAAGTGAAGAGAAGATAGAGTAAAAAGTAGGGAAGAGAACAAAAACCCAATACCTTCATGGGATTAAAAAGAATTGTAGGGACATTTCTGCCCTGGTCTTAATGTTTTACAGAGATCCAAAATAAATACACCACTGGAGTGATAGCATGATCTTGGGAATAGATCATGGTGACCCTATCTTCTCACCTTTGGCTACATGAACTTCCTTCACACCACAGAAAGTGCCTCTCCACCTTCCTGGTTGCATCTGAATGCCTGCTCCCATAACAGCTGTGCTTTCCCAGGGATGCTTAACAACTTCTTCTGTATGGATTTTTCATTCTTTGGTGAGACACATCTTGCACAGGCTGATTCTGAAGATTTTGTTCTGATTTAGCCAGGGTTAAAGCTCTCGATTTTCAGTTTGTAGGACTAGGGGGAATTTCAGCTTTCATTTAACATGAGAGTGTATTTTCTAGCCCCTACAGTTGATGATAACAACTTGGATATGTATCCCTAGGAAACTATAGACTGCAAATCCCAGCAGGCAAATAAAAAGATCTCCCCTTTCTCACCGCTCCCCATGCAAATCAAAGTATTTTTAAAGCTCAGTATTTAGATATCATCTTTGCAACATTTGGGTCTGGCAATCTCCCTTTGCTTTGCCTTCCTCCTCATGTGCAATATTTCCTCATGACCTAAGAAGCAGGAGTGGGTCCCCAGTTTGACCTACGCAGCATCAGAGGCAGGGAGACAATCCTGGAGCTGGGAGCTAAGCCTCCCTGGGCACCAAGGCAGAAGCATTGCCCCTCCTGGAGAGGCTGCTGAAGGTGAGCACACAGGCTGACAGAGAAATCCAGGGAGGGTTTGTGTCTGTGGGACTGAGGAATGCTGTGAGCCTTACTCAGAGGAAAGAAGGAGAGTCAGTCTTGCTGCCAATAAAATTAGGGCTCTCTTCCAGCATTCAGAAATGTACATACTTTTATATATTTGCCACATGGCTTTGCTGTGCATCAGCACGTGTTGTGGCTGCACAACACTGAGTGAAAAGAGCATTGTGGGTGGTGAAGTGGCACTAGGTGGCACTGGGCAGATGTTGATACCTGAGGTCAGGGCAGACAGCTAGAAACACTCACCTTCTGCCTCCCAAAGGTTTGAGTCTTTATGCAAGAGCAAGAGACCCATTGCCAGCAATCAACAAAGATGCTTGGGAAGCTCTAATCTTTATTTTCTTTCCCTGATTTGGTTATTGTTGATATGTGCCCTGGTGTCACTGTCTGCAGCACAAAAGTCTTAATGGAGACCAGTTCCCATTGAACCAGGGAACAAAACCATAGGAGATAATAATAATAAAAAAGCTTACATTGAAATATGACAAGAGGGGCAAAGGAAGGAAACATTATTATTCCAATCTCAGGTCCCCAAAGTCCCAAGCCAGTATCTTAATTTTAAAAAACATCCCTTCTCCTATTCCTTTGGTTAACATGGGAACAGCCATTAAAAAATCAGACCCTGTTTTCCCACTGCTGTCCTGAAACCAATCCACAAGACAATTGCCTGCAAACAGGAAATTAAGAGAAAAAAATCTAGAAAAGTCAATGTTCTTGACAAATGTGCCTGTCGTTCATTAATAGCCTTGGAGAACAAGGAGGCAGTTTAGGGAGAGCCAGTTAGGAACACAAAGGTTTTCCTTACAATGACCACAGCCAGTACCTGCTCAGCAGAGAAGAAGGTGACGCAAGACAATTTGCATGCAGGCAAAAGCAGACGGAAAGCTTTTTTGTGCTCAGTGTGCTAGATAAGTTGTTTGGGAACAGTTACATAAAGATTAGCCCTGTAATGCTGCCAAATACTTTGTGTTATTATGTGCTGTGTTTGTGCCAGGCAGCCCCACATGTCAGAGCTGCCTCATAGGGCAGTTTTAACATGCACCCCCCACATTTTCAGAGTTCTCAGAAGAAAAAAAAAGCCACAGAGGAACCAACTCTGACCTCGTTCGCATGGCTGCCACTACTGATCCCCTTCAGCTTGTACCTGCCTGAGTGCAACCAGCGTAGAGCCAGAAAGATGCATCCAACACATATTGGAGATGGCTGTCCTCGTCTCCCCTCCTCCCTCTGACCCTTCATGTTCCCTCAGAGAATCCCAGATGCGTGGATAAAAAAAAGTAGCAACTCAGCCATGTGGGAGCATACAAATTTAATGTCGGCTAAATAGGAAGGCTGTCTAAATAACACACTGATTGGAGTTATGCAGGTCATAAGTCTAGGGAGTAAGGAGCTCACAGCATTTCTTCTCTTTTTTCCCTTGCTCCATTTTCTTCACAAAAGTTCATTAAACAATGATTCTTTCCACTTTAAACATTTATGAATGAATGATGTGTTCATGAAAGTGAGAGATCAAAAAGCACTGGCCTTAGTCAGGCACAGTGCAGTCTGGCACTCTACAGTCTCCCCCACATGCATTGTTCTCCCAGTGTGCCTCAAGCCTGACCTAAAATGCTACTCCCCATGACACCTGCAACCTCACAGAGGGAGAGACTTGTCAACAACACACAGGGGTATTTCATGTGTCGTACATACCTGTCCAGGCAGGGGTGGATGTGAAGTCCAAGACCCAGAGGAAAACATTGCTTCATCAGTTCAGCAAAGTCCTTTTGCACTGTGCAGGTGCCACAGTCACAAAGGAAAATAAGACTCTGTCTGCAAATGTACACATAGACATCATTATCTAAAGTAGTATGGTAAGTGGCACCCTCCTCTTCCAAGGCCTAGACATAGCTACATCAGCATAGCTCGCCGCATGAGAAAGGCTCAATAAAAAAACAACAGTAATGACAAGTTTTTAGAAAGCCCTTTCTTTGGGCAGGTTTCCAGTATTTTACTTGTATTTATCTCATTTGTTGTTGTTTTTTTTTCTTTGCTTGTTTTTTTGATTTTAAATATATTTTCTACATTAATTCCTTTATCAGGCCTCCATTTTCCTTTTTTTTTTTTTTCTTTTCCATCATCTTTATTGTTGCTTAGCTCCAGTTGCAGAATTTTTGCAGCTAAAGTATCTCTCCACTTTTTCTAGTATTTTACTTCTTTTCATTACTTTGTATTTCTGTGTCTCCTCCTCACTATTCTTTGTCTGTCTGCTTGCCCTTTCCCTGCATGTCTTTCTCTTCACCCGTTGCCTTCTCTCTTCATCCCCTCTGATGATGATTCTTTTCCTTACCAGATCTCTTTTCAAAGTCCTCTTCTCATATCCCGTTCCTTACTGTGATCATTTCACATGCCCTATTTCCTTTCTCTTCTCCTGATGTTATTCTTATTTATATCATTTACTGCAGTAGTGCCAAGAGATCTAATCTTGACTACCTTTCACCACTACTACCACCACCACTCTTTTCAGTGATCTACTTCAACAGTCACAGGAATTCACTGTCTCAAACATCTTATCTTTTCCAGCTCTCTTTTTTACATCTACAGATAGGGCCTGTCTGGTAGTGGAAACGTTAGGATTAGATTCTTCTTACAGTATACTGAGAGAATAATTTTTGGCTCCAACAATAGCCTGCCCTGGAGTTTGCATAGAAGGGACTACACTGTGACATGACCTCCAGGAAGAAAGCCAACTCATTTGTTGAAGAGTAACCTGCCACTGGTTTCAAAGGACACAGACTCCTCCAATAGCTCCAACTCTTCCATAATCAGACTGGCTGGTGGCTGTGGAGAGGAAACAAGCATACTCAAGACAGACTGGGTGACTGCCACCAGCAGAATTACTCTTCTCTAACATTTCCCTCAAGATGAAGACTATAAGCAAAGGTATCTGAGTATACCTGGCACAACAGACCCCACCACAATAAGGATAATGCTCACTGGGACAAGAGACTAAATGACTCAGAGGACCTCATAGCTGGAGAGTGGGACACTTTCCTTTTAAAGGAGCATTTCTGACAAAATTAGATTAAAAAAAAAAACAACAAACAAAACAAACAAACAAAAAAAAACCTTAAACAACAAAACACTGTGGAGATTTCTGGGCTGTAATGGGAGTATTGCAAGCAGCTTCTTTGCTGCAGTAAGGCATGGTTTTATGAAAACCCTCAATTTGCCTCTACTTGTGTTGAGCTGAATAGCATTTTCAGACAGAAAACTTTGGCTTCAGGAGGCTGAATCTTTTTTGTGGATTTCTATATCTTTGAGAAACTGAGCAAACAGAGCCTCAGATCCTTGCTGGTTGGCAATGGTATCCAGGAGCTCAAAAGAAAAGATGGCACCTTCTCCTTTCCAGAAAGATAAAACATAGACCATTATTAGTTGTACAACCACCAAAGGAAACCCAGGTAACTGAACTTCTCTTACTTTGACAGACAGCATTGTGTGTCACAACTAGAAGAGCTCTTCAATCCAGAGGCCTGTGAAAGCCACTGGAACAAAATGGAGAAAGGGAAGGCACTGGAGTGACATGAGGAAAAAAGGCTGCAGGAACACTGGAACAAGATGGGGAGGGAGAAGGAAAAGAGATACAGAGAACAGAGGGATACTGAGAGCAGTTAAAGTGCTACATACAGAAAGAGATCCAAACACTGGTCCTGCAGTTACAGGGTTTTTTCTCTTCTTTTAATTCCTCCTTCACCTTTCCTTTTCGGAGGTAAAATAGGTCAGAACCCATCAATGTACATATACTTGTCAGGTCTCTGCCCATGTACACAGTTATGTCATGGTCAGAACACTTTGAACAGAAGAGCTACTAAGACTAACCTATATTACACTGACTTTACTTTTACATTTTTAGTCTCCAATATCTCTCCTAGGCTTGTTCCATTCTCAGATGTACATTATATTCACTTGGCTACTTGCACATGCTTCCATCCTTTTTTTGTAACAAATGACGAATACTTAAACCCTTTCCACAAAAATCTGGGAGCATAAATCAGAGGCCTCAGCAAAACTGACACTGGCCAGTAGCAAAGAGGTTTTTTGATATCACAGTTTTCTTTCCTGTGTACGATGTGTGAGTTCTACCCAGGATTTCTTAACGTCATTAAATATCTTGGGGAACAGATCCACAGTCATCCCATAGACTAGAAAAATAAGAAGACTGTTTATTTTGTTTCTGGGGAAAAAAAAAAAAGTTTTATACTAACATGACAGTGTTTGATGCCACTAGCAGGGTTATGTATGCACATCCTCAGCTGTATAAAAAATAGATCAAGAGGGGTTTTTTTACTATTTTGGAAAGAGAAAGAGAGAAGAAGAATGAAAATATGTTTGAAATGCTTGTAAATTTTTAAACATAAAAAACCCAACAACCCCATATTCCTATAAACCTGTAGCTCAAATTATTAAGTTAGCATACAACATTAAAAGAATTATGGTTATTATTGCACCCAGGAAACAAGTACAGATGGGGAAAGAGGAGGGAAATTAAAGGGGAAAGACTATTATTGTAATGTACTCAAGTTCTGACATAAAAATGGAGATTTTGTCTGTTAAATGTTGATGTGCACAAAGTCATAGCCAGGTCTAAATGCCTTAGTCATGGCAGGGTGCTGAAAAAGAGAATATTTGAGAATAATGTGAATTAAAAAGGCAAGTTAGTTTAAATTTCTGTTTGATAGGGCCTGAGGCCTACAAGTCTGATGGGAATTCACTGTAGCCAGAGGGCTGATGAATGCCCTTAATGAAGTTGGACAACCTGGAATACATGCATAAAATTATTTTAAATATTGATATGATGTCATTGTGTGTCTGAAGATATTGAAATGTTCATTTCCAGAGCAAGACAGGTTGTGTCTAATTTATTATGGGGAGGGGAATGATTATTTACATTTTTTAATGTAGCAATAAAACAATTATGGGATTTAGGGAGAGAGAAAATATTCATGCTTCTCGGAGAGTAAAAACGCATGTTGCAATGGAAATTACTTAGAGCAGCTTATACCAGCAGATATGAAAAAATACACTTTCTCTTTTTCCTTCCTTATATTTGAAGATATACATTCATAAAGTATATAAAGTAAAAGGACCCCATGACAAATGTTAATTATATTTAACCTGCTCCATATATAGTAGAAGGAACAGCTTATATATATCACTGGGGACGACAAACTCATCCATATATTTTGGATGTGTCTATTATAACATTTCCATGACATTGTCTGGTTTTCAGAACAATTCTTACTGTGAAGAAGAGGAGACATGGTGTTATAATGGTACGTTCAGTTCTGTTGTGATATGAAAGTTTTTATGGAGACTGCCTCAGGGTAGCTGTCTGCCTTGTGTGTTCAGTATTATGGCTGTATAACACACAGGGGTAGAAGGCAGAAGTGTAGTAAAGGCAGAGCCATTGCAGTCTGCTGGAGGTTGCTGATTCTAAGGTCCAATACTGATGTTCCCCAGACCAACTTAAAAACATTAATTCTTTGCTGAAGTTGCTAGGATACTTTTTTTCAATTGTTCTTTTGCTCCCAGCTGATATTCATCCCTATCTGTAAAGGAAAAACCCCTTAGACTATATTTTAGTCCCAGTGCAAATTGGGGCAGCTCCCTTATACATGGGGTCATTTAACTATTTGTTTCTCTAAAGTATTAGTTCAGCACTGTCCACACTTCTTGTAAGTGCTAGCAAGGAGGAATTAAAGTTTTCTTACCTCTCTGCTCCCTTGCCCACCTTTCACATCTGTGGTTTAAAATAATTTAACAGAATAGCTAAACATGTCTAAACCTCACTGAGGCTGTTTCTCTTTACAAAGATGGGTAACTTCTTGCAAAGTTTTGACCCATATGATTACAGACACAGAGTAACATCAAATAGGTCTTTTAATTACACACACACTACACTCTCTTTTGCCATTTAACAGATTACAGGAATTAGAAGTACTGCCTATGATATCGGCAGAGCTTTTACTGTACCCTGCCTTGAGGTAAGCTCCAGAATGCATAAAATACTTTATTTTCAGGAATGCAATGGAAAAATTGCCAGAAAAGCCCACTGCCACTCACTGTCCTTCCTCTTCCCACAGCATGTGCACCAATCATGACTGGATGGGAAAATGAGGTAGAGGGAGGAAAACCTTGAACAATATGTCTGGACGCAGTTATCAAATATGAAAAAGAACTTGAAAAGTTAGAGGGAAGAACAATGTCATGATCCGCGACCTATTATATCTCCTTTTTGGAGTGTATTTAGCTTGTCAGGATCTGCTGAGAGGTCCGCACGTGGCACTCGCCTCTCACAGAGGAGCAGTGAGCTTCAGCACTGACTTTTTGAGTGAGTAACTTGCTCAGTACTTACTATTATTTCCAATAACAGCAGCCAATCCCCAATTAGAATTTACAAATGCACGGTTTATTGCGGGGAAAACAAAACAATTTGAGGCAGGAGGTTCAAAAAGGGTAATTAAAGCACATACGAGCTGTGAAATATCTTTTAAGCATCAAATAACAAGAACTTATGTCTTAATACTTATATATGGGTACACCTTAGTTACACACCTTATTTACTTATTTATGAGGGAAGGAGGAGGAGGGATATGCCCGACACTTGTCCCATATAGGGTTGCGGTTTGAGTGCAAGTAAGACAGGATTATGCCTTCCCCTGCAACCTGGTTAGGACCAGGAGTGGCAGGAATTAAGTCTCACCACACGTATTCAGCAGCAGACGGGTTCAGGCAATGCAGACAGGCTGGCAGGAAAAGCTGCGGTGGGACGGGACAGGACGAGCTGGGTCCAGACAGGTCTGGCTGGAGGGAACCGGAACCAGGCGAGAGCCAGGACTAGGCAAGCCAGGACTAGGCAAGCCAGGACTCAGTCTGCAGCCGGGGACCTCAGGCTGGCAGGCACT
>NW_009953299.1:2742372-2749862 GCF_000747805.2 Chaetura pelagica
GGTGGCTTCAGGACCACGCCGAGAAGCGAGCGGCAAAAGCGCACCGAGAAGCGAGGAGCAGCACCTTCAGTGTCTGTGGAACAGCGCGCTGCAAACAAGGAGCACGAGAGAGGGAACAGCGTGCCACGCTGTCTCTTTATAGCTTTCCTTTGCTCCCAATTGCCCGGTTTTGTGTTTCCGGGCTTTTCAGCCAATCAGACAGGACCTTGTCTGCCCTTGCAGCCGTTCTTCCGGCCACGGCTCCTCTCCCGCAGCAGCTGCCCCCTCGGGGCATCAGGGAAGGCAGCCAGGAGAGGGCTCAGTGCCACGTGGAGCAGCCATCTTTAAGTCACTTATGACTGCTGACCTAAAGGGCATTTCACGTTCGTGTGAGGAAATACCTCGTCCTTCACACTGAAGACAAAGGATATGTGAGAAATTTCTTTAGTGAGCAAGATAGATAATTGATGAGGATTTGACAGAGGTGTGTAAGGTCATAAACAGACCAGAAGAAGCACATTGGCATTGATTACTTCTCACAGTATAAGAAGGGACACTTGATAAAATGAGCAAGCACCACATTTACAAAATGAAACCATTTTCCCACAGACCCCATAATTTTACAAATTTTCTGCTGCAAGATAATTAGAAGAGGCCAAAAATACTAATAGATTTGAAAAGACAAATTAATTTAGGACAGTTGCTTAAGTCTGGATATAATCTCTGATTCAGGAAATTGTTAAACCATTGATTGATAGAAAAAAAAATCACTTTACATGTCTCCTGTTCCTGATGTTTTTCTCCTAACCATACAGTCCCCTCAATGCCAGATAGCATACACTACCAGAGAGACTGTCCAGGCTCTTACAAAGGTGTACAAGGTACATACAACCTTCAGATGTGTATTAATTAATCTCCACCAATAAATTGCTGAGAAGTAAGCCGATTCCTGGCATTCTCAACTCATTCCACCCAAACAGGAACAACCGTCAAGAGAGAGTGAACTAAGAGCACAGCAGACAGGGAAGCATCTTTACAGGCTCACTCCTGGTGTACATGCATGTGAACCTCCATGTGCACATCCACAGGTAAACCCAATCTTCAGTCCTTGTTTTCATCCTCAGCTTCCCCTAACAGCCATGGTTCACACCGTGTCACAGCAACGATATCTGCTTGGGTTTTACATCATGTGTTACAGCTATTTAAAACTAATTTCAATTAAAGAATGGATCAGATCTCACAATGATTCCACCTACCTTTTTTTCTGAAGTAATTGCCTTGGAAGGAGCAGCGTTTGGATCGCAATTTGGTAATCAAATAGCCTAACTATGGGATTAGACTGTATCAATTTAGTCACTGTTCACCAGCTGACACCTCCAACTAATGCCTCCTGCCACTAATTGACTTTATTTCCACTTCCTTTAATGTGGCTACCTGTTTTCAAGCTGTTAACTGGATTTACATGCCTTTCAGCTTAGTCTTTCTAATAAACATCCTGCATCACTCCTGCTCTCCATCTATCCCTGCCAGCATCAGTCTTCTCTCCTTCCACTGCTCTTTTCTCTTTTGTCTTGCATGTATTTCTATTCTTAAGCTTAATCTCTTAAATAAACATGGAGCATCCTTTTGGTCAGTATACCGTGAAGCACTGTAAAGATTTAGTGTGAGAAGGTGGGTGAGCACTGCCACTGAGTAGAAAATTATGCACAACATAAACAAAAATCCTGGGTCTGCTGTGTGGTCATAGTGGGAGGTGAGGACTCTGACTGTAAAGATCTTCCTAAACTTCACCTGCTCTGGCCTGAGGAGTGGAGAATGGCTGGCAACAGAAAACCATACCAATTCCTTCACATCCTCCATTCAGCCTTGTTTAATGTGGCCACTCAAAATCTCTCCTACATCTGCCTCTTGCTCTGCCCATGTGCACAGAGTGGACACAAGGCAATTCAGAGAAGGCAACCTCAGCTGGGATAGAGTAGTCCTGCCCCTCAGGGTGCTGGCATCACTTTTCTCTCTAGGAATATAAAATGTGCTACAGCCTTGCCTGGCTACTACAGGATATGCTCCCAGTTAACTAGCACAAACCAGAGCAACTCCTAGGCAGCTGTAAATGGCACAGGCAGAGCAGAGAGTGTTACAGTTATATTCAAGTTCTGCTGAGTAACACACAGCATCTCTGCTTGCAAGTGACAGATCAGCTACATAGACAGTCTAGATTGGCTTGTCCCCCATACTTGGCTTAAGACTTTTTAGGTTAATGAATATCACTCACCATTCGTGGAAAGTTTGACTACACAATGTACATTCCTAAGAAAAACAACTTTACATTAACTTTATTCACTGTCAATATGGGATACAAGGAAATTTTAAAAGCACTGCAGGAATGACAACTTTTCCTGGGAAGTACATGAGCATGGTAATTGTTTTAAAAAGCATTAAAAAGCTTCTAAATATCAACTTTATTTTAAAGTATTGCAACACATCTGGGATAGAAATTTGACCTTAGCTGTCTAAAATTTCATTAATAAAACAGAAAAGTAGCGGCATTTGAATGATATTAAAATTGAAGGAATAAACTTCAATTGACTTATTCAGTTGAAAAATTATCTGAATACAATTGTAATTCAGAGTAAGTGGAAATATGTTTAAATCACATTTAACTTTTTATCCTTTTGTATTATAACACATACTATTTCAATATTATTTAATGTATTTTGTTACTTCTTTTACTATGCAACTGAAAAGCTTTCTACAATATGGGTCAAAGCAAAATTCTCACTCCTAAGCTTCCTAAAAAATTGTGTTCACTCAGATGATCTTTTTTTACTTGTATAAAAATCACCTCTTTATTTATTTTCTGCTTATCAGGAGTCGTTATTAGAAATTATAGACAATAGGATTTGTCTGAAGAGTTGTAAAATTTGTAGAATACATTTGCAAGTCTGATTTAAAATCACATAGTATAATATATATTACAACATATTGTCTAAGTTGCCTTAGAAGAAATCATTGATACAACTGAGTAAGCCAGCATTGGCTTTGATGGAATAGAGTTGGCGTGAAAAAAATAATGCAGTAATGCACTCCCAAGAATTGAGAGCTAATAGAGAGCAACATAATGGATATTACCCAGGATGTAATACCCTTATTCTCATACATACCACTTCATTTCACATCAGGATGCAAACAAGCTCAGAAAAGAACTTGTGGGAGGAGAGGGGAAGGATGAGGGACAAGGTTTTGTCCGCAAGCAGATGAATCTGATTCACAAATGCAACCTCCCAGGCCCAAGTGAAAGGCACAGATTCAGTGGCACTAATTATGAATTTCAAAGAACTCTCTCAAGTCAACCAATTTTCCAGCCCTTCAGGTCTGCCCTTGAGCTTTGTTCCTCTTCTGCAGCTCCCTCCTCATCCTGCACAGTCCCATAGTGGTAAATGTCTGAGGACCATAGCCCTAGAGACAGATCTGAATTGGTTGAAGCAACTGTTGGTCACACCTGAAAAATTTGGTTGAATCTGGATAATTTAGAAAAGATTGTCTGGAGGTTTTCACTCAACATTATATAACTTCACTGGAGTGAGACAGTCCCTACCCCAGAGCTTGCAGTGTGTGCTCCTGGCCAAAAAATGCATCATTACACTGAAAGAGGGAAAGGTGGGTTTCTTGGTCTCTTTGAACTCCAATATTTTTCTTAGTGCTTTGCCTCCCAACATCTGCCCTATAAAAAATTCAGATTTCTGAACCAGGAACTCCAGAATCTGAGTTTAAAATTGTCACTCACTTACCACCCTTTCACAGAAACAGTTGCTTTGTGTTTGTGTATGTGTGAGAGTGCCAATACGCTCCCACACTTGCCATGATCTGAATCTCTTCTCATTGTAGGACAGAGGTCTGCATCTCTGTATCTTCAGGCAGGCATCTACATCAGTGGGATGCAGATGCTAAATATTACTACCATTATCAGGCACTGTCTTACACCCACTCTGAACTGACAGAAACAGCTACATAAGATGCTCGGCAACGAACAATCAACTCCCAGGTTTCTAGGCAAAGTACCTACCTCTCAATTCTGCCATTGATTTGTCAGGAGATGTATACTCAAGTAGATGGTTCAGGAGAGGATCCTTTAGGAAGAGTGTGGTCAGATTGACCTGACTTTCACTGAGCTGACAGTCTGGCAAAGAAAGTTAAACTGAATATCAAAATCATCAGCAAAAAACCTCCTCTTTCTTTGATTGTACAGTTTAAGAGGAGCCATTCGAGCTCAATTTATTCTCTACACAGGATCTTCATTGATTATCTCAGACATTCATGCAGGAAGGAAGATGAGATAAGAAGAAGGTTATTTTCTTTTTTTTTTCTTTTTTATTTTTTCCTTTCTTCTTTTTTTTAAAGTGATTGCAAGATGGAGAAAACTGCTTTGTGAGTGTAATATATACCATAAAGTTCTCCTTGTATAATCTGCTACTGAAAAGTGAGAAGAGTTTACCTTTTCTGAACAAAAGAAACATTAGAGATGGGCTGATGATTACTGGGGGCAGAGCTACGAATGCTAGCATTAGGGTATATACTCAGATATCAGATTAGCATATAAAATATAAGTTTTCTTGGGGAAAATATTGTGGAGGTTCTCATATTGTCTTGTGCTGTCAATCACTAGCATTGGGAAGAGAGACTATTCATTTTTTTCCAAAGGATATTCTGGTTTGTTCTCAGGCTATTGACCATAATGGGAATTTCCACTGACTTTGAGAGGGAAACAATCCTGATTCAAGACTGTTGCCATGAAAGGAGATGTATGTCCAGTTATGTTCTACCAAAGTTGAATGGACACCCCACTAATCTGGGGAGAGAACTGTGGGACTACAAACCCAAACTCCAGGGTTTGGTGGAGCCACTGCATTGCTGCTTCACCCACTGGTAGGTGACTGGAAAGGGTGAGGAAGAAGTGTTTTATCTGAGCTTTGGTGGTTGTAGTATGAAGCGAATGGATCAAGTATAAACATAGTCTACGTGGGTCTCTGTTCTTAAGTCAGTTTTTTGAATACAGTTATCCCTTTCACAAAAAACATTGTGCTTCCAAAAGGAGCCAAGACATGCACTTTCTCACATGAGGGAAGTTCTTGTGCATTGATTGAGGCATAAACTTTATGTTTATAGATTTCTTGGGTCCATTTACAGAGTACAAAAATATCTTCAAAGGCAACTTCCTATGCAGGCAAGCTTTTATGGGCACATACTTTGAAATAGCTGATTCGACTCAGGACAACTAATCATCATCTGGGAAGAAACTGGAAGGGACAACAAGGCTGAGTCAAAATGCCCTCATGCTGTTTTGATCTCGGGATTGCTCTCTGTCAGTCCAGTCCTTTGGCACAAGCCAAAGTGACATGTGAAATGTATGAGTCATGAGTGGCTCTAAAAAGCTGTAAGAATTTGCATTTTTATTCATAACACCTCTGCTGACAGCAGCTGACGGTTGGCATTCAGGACCCTAGAGTAGCTGCACCAGAAAAATCACTGCACCACAGCCCTCCATGACTAGCTGAACAGCCTTTAAGTCTCCTTTCCAAAACACCTGGAAAAATAGATTAATATCTTTAAACAAAGAACACCTCTGCTGTCCCAGCCAGAAGAATCAGTCTTATTTCACAGGTCACTTCAACAGAGTCATAATAGATCTGGTTGTAGCTACTGTAAGAACTGAGAGCTGCAAAAGCAACTGGCAGCATGCCTCAGGGAGATGCTAAGCAGATCAGTATGAGTATCAACTCTTCTAGATCTGCTTACACTGATGTTAGATTTTGGTGTAAATGCAGACTATAGAGCACAGAAGCATGGGACTCTTGAAGTCTAACATCCTTTCTTACATTATCTCCTTTGGCCTTGGGCAAATGTCCTAACTTTTGACCCCCATCATTTATCTTCACAAATGGAAATAAAACTATGCCCTCTATGTCATATTAATTCTGAATGTTTGTATACTATAAGTTATTTTAACTACAGATTTATGCAGAATTAGAATTTCCCAGAAACAGTTTGTAGAGAGGCTGTATCATTACATACCTTTTGAAAGCTTGGTACAACGTAGAATATTAACATTTTGCATTTCTCTGGCACATGCATGCAGGGTGGGATGTTTTCTAATATTTATTGTCTCCCAAATGCTCTGAAGCTGACAAATCAAGCATTATTAAATAGACACTTAAAAAAAATTACTCAGCTGCTAAACCAATCACTGTAGGTTGCAGATCAAAATGAAGTTAGAAATCTGCACCTTTTAATAAAACAATCTGCTTGAGAGCTGATGATATTTGGTTATGGAATTTATCTGTAAATATAATTAAAAATTCAACGAGAGAGTGCTCTGAACTGAGGGGTAAATATTCAGCACGATGCAGAGTGCTCAAGCTACATGATTCCCATTATCGTTAATGGGAGTCCTACAGCTAAATCCCTAAGCATCACGCTAAAAATTTACCCCCTAGTGTTTGCAGATGGAAAAAAGGGATTATTGTACATACCAGCAGAAATAAAGTTAGTAGTGACATTTTGACCAGAAAGCTTCCATCAGTATTGATCAGTAAAATATTTTGCCTGCTAATTCCCCCACAGACTTCTTCTTCCAGGTTTCTCCCATTTGAAAAGGCATTCTTGATTTTTATTTAATTCATTGCTATTTACTGGGTTTCATGTCATTATAACTCTCATATTCCTTTCCTTCTGGCTTCCTACCAGAACATTTCCCTGTGCTTCACCTCAGGCTTCCTGGCTTCAGTGTGCACAATTTCAGGTCCGTGAACCTTAAACATATCGGACATAAGGTCAGAAAAAATGTACATATGCCAATGACCTTTCAGTTGAGTTAGCTGAGTGTGCAAATTTGCCCAACAATAAAATGCTTTAGGGGACTTTGGGGGTGATTAAAAGTTGAGGGGGAGGGGAACTCCCACAAGTAACTTCATTCTTCCCTGGTTTGCACCTTCTGCTCTTCTTGGGTCAGGGCTACAAGGCTCCAAGCTGTCAGTTGCCCCCAGCCCTGTTGAAATTAATGACAATTCAGAAGTTTAGGCCTGATCCTGCTGAAGATTTAACAAACATCCTTGATAAGGTATGGAATGGAGCAAAACAATTCAATCCACTAACTTTTTTACATGTGTTCTGAAAACACATTCTTAAATAATGGGAACAATGTTTCTGAACCATCTTTTTATATGTAAATATATATGCACATACCAAAATGAGAGAAAACACCTAAAAGTCTAATTTCCTTCTTGATTCCAATTATTCTAACTCAAAAATAGCCAAAGGGATTTGTTTATCCTTTGTAGACCCTGCTGCAGTCCAGCGTGAATTTTTATGGGTGAGTTTTAAAGCCCTCAGTAATAGGGGCTTATAATGGAAACACTGATAGACCGTTATTATAGTGCCAGTCATAAATACAATGCAATTTCATTTTATATAACCTTCTTCATACAAAGTATTACAAAATGTTTTACAGTAAAAAT
>NW_009953299.1:2749885-2760850 GCF_000747805.2 Chaetura pelagica
GAATTTAAAGGCAAAATTTCATTGACCTTAGCAAAGGAGAAAGAACTCCTTACAGGATAACACAAATAGAAGTGCAAGCTTTCTCCTGCAAGGCTTTTCTGTAGAAAGCTCTTAGGAGGCTGACAATATATATATGAAATGTACTCCTCTCTCTAAAATACAATATTTCAATGCCTGATTCCTCTCTGTAACTTTATCTCCTTGTGAGGCTCCATTACGTACATCAGCAAGGACATTTGTTAAAGATTATCAAGCCTAAACTCCTGAATTGTCATTAATTTCAACAGCGTTGGGGGCAGCTGACAGCTTGGAGCCTTGTAGCCCTGACCCAAGAAGAGCAGAAGGTGCAAAACAGGAAAGAATTAAGTTGTTTGTGGAAGTTCCCCTCCCCCTCAACTTTTTAATCACCCCCAAAGTCCCCTGCAGCATTTTATTGCTGGGTAAATAATATAATGAAAAAGTGCCTACATGACACAAGCCACATGGGCACAGACAGCTATTAAAACTGAAATGATTTATTTCATAACAATCCGAGGTAGCACACTTTAACTCTAGGTACAGCAACCCCTCCATTTCTGCTTGCCTCATTTGCATAGGTAATTGACAGCTTGTTAACAGCTCATTAGGAACACTGAAAACCATGTGACAGATACAAACCTAGTGCTAGAGGGGAGAAAATCTGCGAATTACAGTATATTGAAAACTCAATCAGATGCAGAATTACAGGTCACAAAAGAAGTCGGTTATTTTATTAGGTTAAAAAAAAATTAAAAGGTTAGCATACCGTTTTTCGACCTGTATTTTTAAGATAGCAGGATACAAGGTAATTAATTAAGAATCTGACTGTGATGTGAGTTACTCTCCACTGCCATGGTTTGATACTAGGTTGATACGGTAGGACACATAATAATTGCTGAGAATTTTTTAAATCATTGTAAAGTCTTGATGTGGTGTTCAATTTTGGTTTTGGAATATACCTTTCTCAATAAAGCAAGTCACTTACAGACACTGCAATCTAATATTCCATAACTGAGAAAAATGCAAGGAATAATTTGATTTTAGCCTATAAAAAGAAAATAAGTGTTCTGATTTGCACACTCTTACTATCCGTAAATTTTGATGATGCTTTTTTTTAAAGGACATTTGAATATAAACAGTGTAAATAACAGTTATATCAGCAAATCTGTTTTTTTTTTGTATTAAACACACACACACCATAATCTTGCTTTTCTAGCACTGCTAGCAGAAATACAGTAACATGTAGAAATAAAATTGTCATCTTTGCAAAAACTCTCTCTTTCCTTGAAACCTGAAACGGTTTCCCTGTAATTCAAGTGACATTCGCTGTTGAGGATGGAGCTGGACAAGCACACGTTAGTCTGTAGACAAAAAGCAGTAACTGATTTCAGATCTTCTTCCTTCAGGCACCACTGGTTTATAGGTGCTTCCCTCTTCTGCCTTAAACGAACAAAAAAAACCCCAAAAAACCAACAACAAAATGTGATTGAATTCAAAACACTGGCTATGTAGCAAAAGGAACGACACTGTTAAGGTGCAGGGTTATCAAAATTACCCTACAACTTGTTCCCACAGAGGGTTGTGCTGTTTCAGTTCAAGAGGTACAACTGCTGCAGAATGGATGCATATATTATTGAGCTATGTCCCACAAAAATATCCTCTGATAGAGTTTCTTATCAGAAACCATGGATCTACATCTGTACTGCAAATATAACCATATGACTGTGGCTGATGGGGATAAAACCTCCTTGTGTAGACATGGTTTAAGAGTGATGAATGAATCTGTGACCTGTGATACAATGAAAATCACGCTTGTAAGTCAATTCAGCACTTTTGAAAGCTCCATCTTTAGTCTTCATTATGAATAAAACCAATAGGGCTGTTGTGCCCCCGGCATTAATTACAGTGACTCCTGCATTGATGAAGTTACGCTGTTGTAACTACAGCAATATAAACTTCTAATGCAGACACGGTCCAATGGTATAAAGAGACGTTTACACATAGTACCACTGACCCCAGATTTACACTGAGCTTAGGGAAGGCATGATTCACATACACTGAAGAAAAAATAGATCATTTTTTGCCCTTGAGCCCATATCAACTATGGTGTTTTGTCCCAAGGAGAAGTCAGTGCATGACTGCTGAGAAAAAAACAGTGATGGAAGAGCAGTCAAAGTTCAAGATCATAATTAAACAAATCATCATATCATGGCAAACAAAAGATCTGGTAAGAAATGGGTAAAACCTAGACTCCCACATAGTGAATGAATTTTACTTACATGCCCTGTTCCTTAACCATACCAGTACAAACAACAATGTAAATGCTGTGTTTGACAATAGGTCTCATACCTGAGTACTGTTCCTTTTTGTAATGAGTACTTACATTTTCTATCAGGAAAAAGGGCTTGTTCTTGAGATTTTTCCCCATGCAATGCTTCAGTCATATGTACGTCTAACAGAATAATTTCGCTGACGATGTCATTTGAAGCTTGGAATTTGTTTTAATCTTTTTTTTAGTTTCCCCCTTTGTTTTTATGTCTGACAATCCCACTTTGATTAGGTTCCTGTGGGGCAAAGATAAACACTGAAAATCAGTAACTAAACTTTTCCAAAGCCCAGATCACTTTCCAGTTAGGCTGGACTGAATTACAGTTGAAATTCTGGGAATATATTCTTTTTCTGCATTAACCACTCAGTCAACCCTTATAAGTAGATGACATGATTAAAATGAAGTTTGAACTTTTTCTGCAGATTAATTCTCTGACTTATGACAAGAGTCTTCTAGTTTTCATTAACTTAAGTGCCATTTCCACAGGACTCTTATTTTTACAGTTTCTAATCTACAGCTTTGCAATGACCTGGTCTCAGGAAGATATTATGCTATATTTCCCTTCTTTCAGTCTTCTAGAAAGGTGCATACAGGCTTTTCAGAAAAGGAAAAAGGTTGCTTCACTTTGGCTTCCAGCTTGTGAGAGTATAAACACTGTATTTTGTTACTGAGAGTGCTTGATGGTCAACACATAGCTGCAGTCCTCTCACCCACTTAATGAGCATTCAGGTTTCAGTGTCACTGGCAAAAGAATCTCTAGCTCACTAATTGTTCCTTACTCATGTAGCACATTCCTACACCCTTCATTATGCTGCCCATCACTTCACACTGGTGCTGTTTAAAGGTTCATTTCCAGAGTGCCGACCCAGCACAAACAAGCTGCTTCAGCATCCAGGTGTCCAAGTGTGGTATTTGTACTTGAGAGAACAGAAATTGCCTGGAAGCTCTTCAGACTTCATCTGTTTACATCATAAGCTCATACAACAGTATCTTGCCCAGTGGTAGGCACATTTGCTCACTGGCTTCCTTCTAGTTTTTCAGTTTCCCACTGTGATGTTAGCATGACCTTACATAGACAATACATATCAGATTTATATATATATATATTATTTTTTTTAGCTCTTTCTTGTGAATATGTATTCTTTATATGTTTTATTATTGAAAACAAGAATAATTACAATATGTCTGTAAAGTTAATTTCTGCTCACTCTTCTAGTGCAGCACTAACCAAAACCCCCATTTTTACATAGGCTTCTAAAGAGCAATACTCCCTGTTGCCAGTTTCACAGGATAGTTACTGAAGACATCTTTTCTGCATAGATGGAATACACAGGTAAGTGACATTATGTATTTTTAGCTCAGTGCCTAATGCGCTTCCACCAGGTTGCTAAATTATGTCTGAGCCAGGAAATCAGAGGAAAGAAAATGCACATTTAGAGGTGATGAATTAAAATTTTCCAGTCTGTTCTTCAGGTGTCCAGCTTTTTTCAAGCTAGACAGCTTTGGATATATCATGCTTTCTAAAATATTATTCCTCTTTAAACAAATAATGTAAAATAACTGTAATATGTGCAAAGGGTTTCTCTAGGAATTTGGGTGAGATAAGGAGCTTCTTCAAAGCTTGGGAATAAGGCAAGTTTTCAATACTGACTGACAAATTCTTAACAAACTAAATGAGCCCTTCCTAAGAAGATCTGACAATCCAAACTTGCAAATGCCACAGATAACTTGCAATGTCAGAAGTCACATTTTAGGGCTTGGGTTTTGTTTTGGGAGAGGTAGAATCCAACTGTGGAGCAAATTTTGCATGTGTGCCTTCATAAATCATGACAACATCACATCAGCTTTACAGAGTGACACCCTGCAGATGGTCTCCATTTCAACTCCGAGCACCTTGCAATGTACAGCAATTCTTTAATTAAATCTGAAATGAAAGTGTAACTAGAAATACTGTGTTCTGGGGATGAGAACAGTATCTCTCCAATAAATAATTCAAAACAAACTCTTGAGTTGATATATCTATATAGGTAATAGGCAGCAGGTAAGTTGTAAACATAATCAAATCCACTGGTGACATTTTTCTCTAGACTATTATCTTACTTTCTGCTGCACTTCTACTAGACTTTTCTTCCTATTTAAGATTGTTTTCTTATAAGGCTTTAAGAATACGACACAGGAAAGAACAACAAAAAGAAGAAATGCCAGGTTGCAAATAAGCTGCACACAGGGAAGGGCTGTGAAAGTATGTCTCTGAAGCAATTCACCAACAAACGATTGAATATGTTCCTGAAAATGTTAATGCTCTGGAAATACCTCCATTTGCACTCACTAACATAACTGGCTAGGTAAAAGTACATAAAGAAATAGACAGGTGTTCAAGAATCTCTTTTAAAACATTGTATTTCCAGAGAAGCACAGCCAGAACATCTAATACATACGTAGATTTGGACAAATGTATGCATCTTCTTAATTTTTTTAGTAACTTGCCCTATAGATGCATGCTATTGCCATAAATAAGAGCCAGAATATAATTTGATTGTTTTTATCCACAAAACTTCTGAGCCACTGCACTGAAGTTGCCCATGCCTCACTAAGCACCACAGGGGCATGTAAAACAAAAGCAGATGGAGCAGGCACACACATAGATTTTATATATATTAACACACAAAAAAAACCCCAACCCCAAACATGTTTCAGCCTTTTATACACTCAAGCAAAAACTGAAAAAAGTAACTTAATTCCTGAGGTAGGTAACATAACTCAGGTTAGGCTTCTGCATCTTTACCTCTGCTCTAGATCCCATCATATTATTTTAATATATTATTTTAATTTTTTAAGCTACTTTCCTAACTGGAATTGCAATAGCAAATTATGATTCACCATTCCAAACCTATTCACTAACTTGAAAAAAATCAGAATTCATACATGTAACAAAACATCTCTAAACAATCCTATATTTTTATGCTGACCATGTGTGGTGCAGTATGTATGTCTGGCTCTTCCAGTCAGGCACATAGACAATTTGGTTTTAGGAATCCATAAGTAACAGTTAACTAGCTACCGTCTTCTAGCAAACATAAGTTGTTATTTCAAGATAAGACTTCTTTCCTGATACTAGCTTTAAATGCAGGCATATTTTTAGAATTAGGTGTGTATAAGTGGATGGCTTTTTAAGTCTGTGTCTGCATGTGTTTGCATTTCTACACAGAAATACACAAAATCTCTGCTTCAGGTACAAAGCTACAGAAAAACACCTTATTTTGACATAATCTGTCTCTACCACAGGCAGCTCCCTCAGTTACTCCGGAGTAGCCACAAGCCCTTTGACTACACTGTTGATGAGCTGTCATTTTCTTTTAATTCCCTCCTTTGATTTAGAAGATTCTTCAGCAAAGTTCCTGGGCAGTCCTTAATGACAGCTCTGTCTTTAGGCAGGATTCAAGGGTGTTCCCTTAAATGGCACATTTTTTGTTTGGTTTGGGTTGTTTGTTTGTTTGTTTGTGGTTTGTTTATTTTCTTTTCTTTTTTCCCCTAGGTGTGACAGCTAAATATATTGGCTTGCAGGCTTCAAAAGCCATTTACTTAATATGGCAGGTGTGGAAAAGCTAAAGCTCTTCTGGTTTCTTGGACACAACATTTTTGTCTTGTCATCATTTGCTAATTCAGCTGAAGAGGAAGCATATAACAGAGACTGACCTAAAATTGGAGGATAAGGTTCTGTGAACATTTCGGGCAGCACATATCACTGGACTGTGATATCTTCATCCAGAGTTATTCTTAGCTTCAGACCTCACAGTTGAAAGTCTGCAAAGTGAACTAGTATGAATCTAGTGCTCATTAAGGTTTTTTTAACCTTTGCTTTAATTAGGAATACGTCTAATTAAAGGCTATTTATCCCCACCTGGTAACCCCTTGTGCATGTCTGCAAGAAATAGTTCAAAACTCTGTCCTTTTTTGCTTCCATTTCATTCAAGTAACGACAGGGTTAAATTGCTAATAGAGGTTTCATGAGGTCTGCCAGAGCCCACTCTCCAACACTTACATCTGTTCAACAATTATTACAGCATTTTTGTCATAAAAAATTCAACACCCTGAGTGTCGTGCTAGCAAAACCTGAAAATTTATGCAGTGAATAGAATAGCTAATTTCTCTGAGGAAATGCAGGGGGGGAAATTACAGATTTAACTTAAATTCTCAAGTACTGTAGAGCACACATCTGACTCCCTCTTTAGGTTTTGTCATCATGTAGCAGAAGTAGGAATACCGTCTACGGTAGATCAAGAAACCTTTGCAAAGCAAATTTATGCCTTCGAAGAAACAATGTTTAAAACTCAGAAGGGGGCTGTACTGGTTTCAGGGTTTTACCTCACAAAATCTCATTTACATAATAAATTATTCAGTTTATTCTCAGGATAGGCTTATTCTCTCGCTACCTCTTGCTGTTACAGAGTGAACCGCACCCTTCATAGGGTATAGGTAAACGACACAGCTGTGGAGGCAAAAAGCTGACAGAAAAACATTCTTTAATCTCGTGAACTTTGTGTTGAGCTGCTTGATGTTTTAGGTAAAAGGAAAAAGAAAACAGAACCTGCCTCGCTCTTCCATAAGGTTAGGAATATGGATTTTATGCTAAAACTAATGCTGTCTAGATAAGACGCCAGTGGACTGGAACAACATGTTGGAGGCTATAGCCTTCTATTCTCAGGGGCTGGACTCTTACCTCCAGTACCGGTGGTTCAGCCATAATGATAATTGCAGCCACAATGAGCAGGGAGCTCTTTCAGCTTCATAAGAGCAGCAAACAAGAAAAATAGTTTGGAGTGAAGGGAGGTAATTTTCAAAATGTAAGGTGTGAAGAGGACCCTGTCTCAAGATGGACTACTACTACATGTTCCCTTTCTTCAGGTTGTATTGTGCTGGGATGACAAGAGCTGGACAAATGTTGCTGCTGCAGGGGCATTTGTATGTGAGTTCAGATGAAAAATGCAGGTTGGCTCATAGGATATTTACAGGCATTTTTGCTGTTTTTTATGAACAATTTTAGCAAAACAAGCTTATGAAAGTACATGCTCAACCAAAAGTCTGTAGAGGCTTGACCTGCTAGAGTAGTCTTTCACTTGGTTGTCAGAAGCCACAGGCACAAGCATCCAGTTGTATCCCTCAGTGAGTTCATAGGGCCTGACTCAGTAACAATAGAAAAACTACCCAGATTACATCGGATTTAAATGCTGGACCAAGATTTCAAATATCCAATTAACTCAAAAACAGTTTGCAATTTTCAAACTGCCAGGTGATTATAGTTCCAGGGGGTTTGGTGTATTCCATGTAAGAGAAGCATTACAGAATACTGGGCAGCGTCCAAGCTTCAGTTGTTTGTAGTATCTCTGATGAAATGCCACTTCTCAAAATGAAAATTGCTTCTATTCCTGCCTGCTTCCCAAGTGTCAGTTATGTCTGCATAGGAAATGCCAGATTTAGTTCTTACTTACTACTATGTTTTTTCTGACATTCAGATTATTGATCTGACTGCAAACAGGAAAAATGTGTACGACAACCAAACATTTTCCTTGAATAAGAATAATTTTCACCCTAGAAATCATCAACTGGTACCAGCGCAAGTTCAGGTCACATACACTCTGTGAAGCCTGGGACCTCCAAAAAAAGCATTTCAATTATTTTTGTGACTCAATACATTATACCTGTAAAATAAAAGTCTCAGAATATTTTAGATAGATAGATAGATAGATAGATAGATAGATAGATAGATAGATAGATAGATAGATAGATAGATAGATAGATAGATAGATAGATAGATAGATAGATAGATCATAGATAGATAGATAGATAGATAGATAGATAGATAGATACTTGCTTTTTTATAAATAAAAAATTGCAAATATGCATAGACAAAAGGATTTGCATTTCCAAGTTCTCATTCTAAATTACTATGGAAATTACCAGTTTGTATAAGAAAAGATAATTCTCTGCCACTGCTTTCCTTTTCCTCCTCTTTCCAGCAGTGAAGACAGCATCCATGGAGGACGGTTGGCCATCATGGGACACAGATGCCAAGTGCTGGCAGATATTATTCCAGTGTCAGAATCTTTTTCCTTGTCAAACTCCCCAGGCAGTTGTGCTAATGGCTCTGAAGCTGCCTCTGGGTCTGTCACGTGGGGTAGCAGCTGATGGATTGTTTTCTACAGTGTCCTCCTGCATGACATCTTCCTTTAACTCATCTTTGGTCCTGAGGAATTTGTATGCTGTTATCTACTTGGAAATAAGCTCCTATAAATTTAGCATTAGGGCTATGATTTCTTTGCAGATTTGCTTACTGCCCTTGGAGCTCATATCCGCATTTTTTTTTCTGTAGCACAACCTCTCTATAACTTTGAACGCCATGCAGTTAAATTACACCCTGACAACAAAAGAAATACAAATGAAATACAAACAAATGAAACTGTTTACTAGGAATTTGTTTCTCCTTCCCCTCATCACTACTCTGTACTCTCTCACTTCCATTTTGTTTGTGATTAGTAAATCTTCCACTGTGAACTGAAGCCAATCTTCTTCTGTGTTTGTTACTTCATTCTCAGGATAGGAGCAAGAGCTTTCAGCCTCTAGGTTGCTCACAGATTGGTTATATAGATTATTTGCCATTCATTCTGCACGAGTTAGTCACTTACATTTCAGGATCTTAATCCTGCAAAGATTAGCTTGAACTCAGATGGGTTGTTCAGAACACATATAAATCTTTGCTACACTACAGCATTTGAAGACCAGCTCCCTTAAAGTCTTTAAAGTAAGGAATCCCAGACTTGAGCTGCAAGATGCTGATCATCAGTGCTCCCATCCAGCAGAGAACCCTGAGCATGAGAGCAGCTCTGCTACAAGAACCAGATCAGGACAAAAGCACTCAGCAATTTGCACTGGCAGCAGTGAATGGAGATCTGTCCCTGAGGAGAGCTGCTACACTTGACTGCAATAAAAATGCTAAATGTAAACTAATATCTAAAGCTAACCCACATCATCCTATCATTGCTCTTACTTGGCTGAAATATTTTAAGAAGGAAAAAAATTGTTAACAAGAGGCAAATTACACACTCTTATTCAAATCTTGGGAAAAATTAATTGCAAAGTCTGTGAATCTTTTCATTTTTGCAGGCACTTTCAGAAACACAAGGCCGTTGCCCTACACATTTCAGCTAGCAAATTGTGTCTGCTACAATACAAAATCAGCAATTTTATTCAGAGTTTATTTGGGGGGTACACAGTGCAAAATTTGTGTGGTATTTTTTGTGGGTTTTTTCCCTCGTTGTTTTTGTCTTGATAACAATCTGTGTAAGCTGGTTTGTGATCCAATACCTTTCTGTGTAACATGAAAGGGAAGTCTCAAGGAGTCTATAGGAGCAAATGAATATTGAATCTTATAGGAACAGCCTTTGAAAGTCTTTAAGTCTTGTTTGGTAATAAGAGTGAGAAAAATCTTGCAACAATTCTGTTTTTCTATTTGACAGAGAGAGGGGGCAAAAAAAGTTTACTTTGATTGCTTACAGACTTCTCTGATGTGAGTAAGAAGTAGGCCTTGACAACATGGTGTTTCCTTTGCTGTCAAACATAGATTAAAGACAAGCCAAAGAGTCACCTCACAGGGCATCTTCACAATTGGTCTTGTTCAACCTAGAATAAAGCAAATTACAGATCAGCAATGCGGAATATCATGTATGCATTTTGCCATCAAAATAGTGTTGAAGTTGATGCACCCTCAACTGAACATAAGAAGCAGATCCTGTGTAACTACTGAAGAAAAGAATCTGCCCCAAGGATTTCAGTTGTATCCTGCCCCTTAAAAGAAGTAGTGTTCTTTATAAATCTTATGCACACAAGCAGGAAATAGACACAACAGGCTCAATCCAAAGGAAAACAGTTTTTAATTAATTTTCATTAAGACTGATTTAGAAATCTTTCATTTTGATAACGTTTGGATAAAATTTGCAGACTCCACTTGCCCTTTTTGCTGTATATTCATTTTTCATCTCTTAAAAACATCTGTCACGATCCGTGACCTATTATATCTCCTTATTGGAGTGTATTAACTTATCAGGATTTGCTGAGAGCTTCACACGTGGGTATCGCCTCACACAGAGGATACAGGAACTTATGTCCTGGCTTTTTTGAGTTAATAACTCGCTCAGTGCTTACTTATATTTCTAACAACAGCAAGGTTTATTGTGGGGAAAACAAAGCAATTTGGGGCAGGAGGTTCAAAAGGAGTGGTTATAACACATTAAACATATATGGGTACACCTTAGTTACACATCTTATTCAAGTGCTGGAAGGAGAGGGGAGGGGTATGCCCGAATGGCTGGATTATATTTTCCCCTATAAGCTGGGGTAGCCGGAATTGTCTCACCACGGCAGTGCAGGTAGGATGAGCTGGGTAGCAAAGAAGCTGCGGGCACTCCAAGCGCAGGTCGCCCCCCCCCAGAGAGAAGCGGCTCCGGGACTTTGGGACTGGGGCTTTGGCAGCTGCAGCTGCGGCGAATGGCTCCGGGACTCCGGGACTGCGGCTTTAGCAGCGGCGGCTGCGGCGAGCGGGCAGGTAGTGAGCGGGAGGCAGT
>NW_009953299.1:2760981-2788089 GCF_000747805.2 Chaetura pelagica
CGAGAGAGAGAGAGAGGGGCGTGTCGCGCTGCCTCTCTCATGGGGTTCTTCGGCACCAGTTTTGCATTTCCGGGCTTTTCAGCCAATCAGACGGGACCTAGTCCTGCCCCTGCTTCCGGCCACGGCTCCTCCCCTGCAGCAGCTGCTCCCCCCCCCCCATACACACACAGAGGGGGTTTCCTGCCGTGTGGAGACACCGTTTTGAGTCAGTTTTGTCGGCTGACTCAAAGGACATTTCATGTTCGTGTAAGGAAATACCTGGTCCTTCACAACATCCTAGCTAAGTTAAGGTTTTAAAACACTCTTGTAATGCTCTGGGTGAAAAAAACCAACAACAAACAACAAAACAAAGTATCATCAAAAAAGTCCACAAACAAACAAACAAAAAATCCTACCAGAAAATCCTAACTAATCAAACAAAACAAACAAACAAACAAACAAAAACAAACACAAAAAACAAACCGAAACAACAACAAAAAAACCGAGCCAAATCAAACCAAAAAACGCACCATACACTACAGAAGAAAGACCTGATAAGTCCCCGATGTCTCCTGTTGTGTACTCACATCATTCAATCCTATATGATCATGGTCATGGCTTCACTAAATGCAAGGTCTTGAATTTGGATTGGGGCAATCCCAAGCACAATTGCTGAGAATGGATTGAGAACATTCCTGAGCAAAAGGACTTGAGGTTGCTGGTTAATGTGAGCCAGTAATGTCCACTTGCAGATGGGAAAGCCAACTCTATCTTGGGCTGCATCAAAAGTAGCATGGCCAGAAGGTCACGAGAGGTGGTTCTTCCCCTTTACTCCCCTCCTGAAGTATTGGGTCTGGTTCTGGAGTCCACAACAAAAGAAGGACATGAAGGTCCTGAAGCGAGTCCAGAAGAGGACCACAGAGAGGTTCCCTTCTATGAAGACAGGTTGTGGCAGTTGGCGTTGTTCAGACTGGACAACAGAAACCTCCAGAGAGATCTTATGTGCCCTTCCAGTACCTGAAGGAGGACTAAAGGAAAGAGGGAAAGGGATTTTCTAAAAAGTCATGTAGTGAGAGGATGAGAGAGAGATGGTTTTAAACTGAAAAAGGGTAGATTTAGGTTAGATATTAGAAAGAAGTTCTTGACTGTGAGGTTGGTAAGACACTGGAACAGGTTGCTCAGGGAATTTGTGGATGCTCCATCCCTGGACGTGTTCAAGGCCAGGCTGGATGGGGCTTTAAGCAACCTGATCTAGTGGGAGGTGTCCCTGCCCATGCAGAGGGGTTGGAAGTTGATGATCTTTAAGATTCCTTCAAACCCAACTCTGGGAGAACTATGGGATCACTTCTGCTGCACATCTGCACAAATGGCAGCACACAAAGGGCCATTGTTGGTTTCGAGTTTACCTGGCTTTCTTTCACACTGATGAGTCAGTACAGAGTCACAGCTATCTTTTATCCTTTCATAGTATGGCTTCGTTTCAAAAACCCAAAATAGCAAAGTCTGCTGCACTGCCAAACAGGAGACCCAGATTAAAGAATTTCAGACAGCAGTCTATCACAAGCTCGTCAAAACCATGTATATCATGCAAATACTGATTGGAGAGACAGATCAGGTGACTGAACCAATATAGCAGCACAATATGTTCACTATCTTAATTATCCTGGTGTTTTTGTTTTTGTTTTTGTTTTGTGGGGGTTTTTTTTGTGAGAAACCAAAACTATTTGCTTCTTTCATCCTTAAGATATTTAGTGTTACTATGCCTATGGTATGGAAAGATTTTTTTTTTAAACAGTATTAGGAAAGCTAAATAGTTTGTGAAAAATGGCTTTTGTTTAAAAATGTGTAGTTGTCATTGAGTTGGAACTCAAAAGCAGCCATTTATCCAAAAAACAGCCTCTCTCCACTGTTATTTCTACTGTCCCTTTTCCTCTCTCTTCCCTGCAGCTCATAAGGCTCTCCCACTTTTTACTGAGCAATCATGAAGCAAGACAAACTATTATAAACAGGAGGCAAAACAGTAGCTAAAAAAAATAAATCTATTATTCTTTGAAAAATAGTCCTAGCATTATTTTTAATTCTGAGCTCAAACAGAAATTTGTAGGCAAATACTGCTTCAGTTGGTTTCAGTTTATAACATGGTCATTAAGTCCATATCAAACATGTGTGTTTTACAGTTAAATCCTCTAAGACAACGAGATGAAATAAGTAATCATTGGATAGAAGCACTTATAATGAATTAGATTTGAAAATGTTGGAAAGTCATTCAAGGAAAATCCTTCTTTTACCTTACACTGAAAACATATCATTAGCCTTAATTTAAGTCAAGGTGAGGAGGGGAAGGGGGGCAGGAGGGGGAATAGACATTGCAGGAAACTCTTGAGTGACTATTGTTTAATCCCATTTAGGGACACTTTGAACAATGACATATATATATAATGAGATATTTAAAATTCTTTGGTCAATCTCTAGCTAAAGGCTTTTACTGTGGAAAGAATGAGTAATTCAATACAGGCTACACAGCCTTTCACATGCTTTTATTCTTGATTTGTTGGACATGTGTAACATAAATTTCAAAACCAATCTATTAATGACTTAAATTGGAAACTGGTTTCCTTTGCTTTACATACAGCATTTCAGTAGCAAGCATAATAACAGGTGGATCAATAGATACTATTTGGTGCAGTATTTGCAGTGTGTTAACATTAGTCCCATATCTCCATTATTGAACACTGTGTCAACAAATTCCTGTTTCAAGGAGGATGGCAAAAATACTTTCCAGTGTCAAGGTTATTTAGCCACATGAAATGGTAAGAGATTTTTGTGCATTTTGTTTCCTACTAACCTCGTCTCTTCTTCCTTCTTTTAAATAATCCATGTTTTGATCAAATCAGAGAGTAAAAAAATATTTTCCCATCAAATCTGTCTGCTGTCAACTCAGATTATGTTCTTTAAAATGGACAGTGTTTCTGGAAACAAAATCAATTTTTTTTTTGTCTCGGAGAAACATAAGGAAAAAGAATGGCACTAATGTAAACACAAATTTAGAAAGAAAGAGAGAGAGAGAAAGCACAAACAGCTGAGTTTACCATTTGAAGAAATTTACCTAGGGAATTATTCCCTACCTATAGTTCTCAAACACAGCATGAAAAGACAGAAAAATGAAATTTTAGTCATTAGAATTTGACAGCTCACAGTCATAATATGCTGACATGTGTAACGGGAATTAAGGGGTTCTGGAGGCAGAATAAGTATTAATAATTTTTTAGGCAAATAGTTTGCTTCAGCTCCATGAATCACACGATGTTGGAGGATCACTGGACACTTACAAATGACAGGTATAATATAACCGTATTCTGCTTTGTATTTTTTCAGCAGATTTAATCCAGGAAGAATTAATTACCACCTAACTGGAACAAACTTTCTGTGTCATAAATAACTAAGGGCTCTATGCGGTGACCACAGCCACAGCAGGTAACAGCTTGATGGCTGCAGAAAAAAATTAATTCTGCAACTTCTTAACACTCACCTACAAACTGAAGGTCTAATTTTTGATCAGTGGAAAAAAAACTCACCTCAAGTAGTCCACATGGATTTTTATTGTTTGCGTAATGACCTCCAGGGTACGACTGCACCAGAGTTTCTCAAACTTTGAAGGTGTGAACCATTCTTGACTCACCTGACCTTTAAGCAAATCACTAAACACACAACAGTGTTGCAGTATTACAATGTGGGGTGCATGAGGAAGACAAACAATTTAGCTACCCAGTGCTAGAGATGTGTATATTACAAAAGACTACTTAAATTATTTCCCTTTTTTAAATACATTTTAAAGATCCCTATAGGTTTTCTGGACACTTTACAATCCTTTCAGAAGAATGCTTGGAAGCTCTAAACTACAACTCAAAGTCTAAACACAAACGTGTGGCTTTCACTTTAACTATATGTTGGGCAACACCTTTGGGGCACATTTAACAGGCTTAGGCAGCTGATGAGAGCTGGTTTGAGCAGGAAAGGGGAACTCAATTGGCTTGAACTACGTGGTATGGCAGCAGCTGAGCAACGGGTAACAACAGCAAAGATGCAGCATTGCTTTCACACTTCAACATATGACTCATGCAGAATATGAGTGACTCACATGCAGTATGTCATACCCAGCAAAACTGAGCATAGTCACACAAAACCTGAATATAACATAGAGCACCATGTTCAGGCCCTAATCACCATGTAGAATTAGCTGGGATATATCCCTGCTGCCTCCTGCTATGTCACTACTAGCTACGAAGGAAAACAAGGATGAACACAACATGCTGATTTCAGGACATTTTTCTAGTAGAATCAGTGGCATCTTATGAGCAGTACATCATAAGGCTTGTTTACAGCAGGTGTAACTTTGTAACATCTAGGTCAGGTCTATTAAGCAACAGGGGATGCATTTCTTTGGCAGTAATCTGCCACTGTGGCACAAACAGTCAGGGATGAGTATCTGACTCAACAAACAGCTGTTAAAATTCTCCCTTGCCTTTTCTTTCTAAGCAGATGGCAAAACCCACCAAGCCTGTACCTTCTGTGTTGTACAAGTTCAACAAGCTCTTCAGCCAGTGCAGAACAGGTTCCTAACTTGGTACCATAAATCTGCTAACTTCTCTTTGCATAGCCTGGAGTCCTGCAGAGAGGATAAAAATATGTCTGGAGCTGCTAGTCTTTATGTTTTTACATTTCTGTTTTGCATAAACCCTGTGAAGCCCAAAGGCCTTGGTTGCCAAGCGTTTCCAGGTAGTAAGGGATGGGCCAAGGGCAAGCAGTACTATTAGAAACCTTTGGCACAGAATGTAATTTGCTGTTGGGGGTTTCAGGACTGTCTGTTAGGACAATCAAGGGGGTTAGTCATACTACTTCATCTGAGAAAAACTCCTCTTCTTGCTGAATATTCATCTCTGTTGACCATAAATAAAATCCTTTGTGAAATATAGTAAAATTTCAAAAGGAGAAGAGAGATGTAGTTCAGAAAAAAGAAATAACATGCATCTTGAATCCTGAAGTCAGTTAGTCTTCCTTCAAGACTATACTTGTCTAAAGCTTATCTTATCTATCAAGAATTTCTCCTCCTATCTTTCCTCTTCATTCATAAGTCAATATTCTTTATTCTAATTTGAATTTCTCCTTCTCAAAACCCATCCCCTTCCTTCAGAGTAGCTTGGGCCTGAGAAATTGCTATACTCTGTTCTGAAACTTTTGTGTCTGTTTCCATGAGTTCAGTACTAACTCCAGATACCTGAACTTAGATGGTAATTTAACACACCAAATCTTCTGTTTATTGCCATGGCTTGCATGTCTTCCTTTGGATTAGAACTGGAAGATATGATCACCTCAAAAAGTACTCCAGACTATCTACAGTGACAGAATGAAAAGAATGAATGAATTCTGCTTGAAGTGACAGCATATATTATGAAAGGAGTTCTAATTTCAGATAATAAAGACTGAACCCTACCCTCCAGAGGCTGCGATAATGAAAAGACTCAAATGTTGGCAAAACCCACCTCTCAAAGATACTTCGCTGCGTTCGCGAGCTCAACATTGAACCAGCAGTGCCCTTTAATTCTTCCTCTTTGGATCTGGCATGCATGTGTCAGTTGAAGTATCCAGAGACAGCACAGATGCCCAAACGTGGGCAGGAAGCCAGGCTGCAGGGCTTACAGTAAAAATATATTTTTTTTAACTTCATACAGACCCTTTTTCCCAGTAAGTGTGTTTTTCGGGCTTAGAAACTCTGTGTTCTTAGCTATTTTAAGAAATCTGAAGGGTGAGAGATGGAGAAGCAGCAGACATGTTGGCAACAAAGATTGCTTCATGAAGAGAATGCCAAGATAAAAAAAAAAACACAACCAACCAAAAAAGGAAAAAAAGAAAAAAAAGGGATACCTTTGACTTTTTCTTGCTCTTCTATCTCAGAAAATTGGCTCATCTGAAACTGTTGGAGTCTGGCAAAGACTTAATATCAAATGAGAGAAATAGCATGTTCCTGAAGCAAGGTGATTTCCAAAGTGAGGCTAGATGTGCATTCAGCTCCTTCTACTTGGCAGCTATCACAAAGGGCAAAAAGATTTACCAGTTCTCCAGAGGGTATATAACAGGGTTGCCCCAATCTGTCAGGAGGTGTTAGAACTCAGTAAGACTTGAAGTGGGACTTAAAGTTACTGAAGCTCAGATGCTCACAATGTCAGGTGTGGATCCACTCCAATCAAAAATGAAATAGGAAGAAGGGGAAAATACAGGGAGTCCTAAAGGGAAACTCTTCTCACAGCCAAGCTTAGCAAGAACACTAAATAAGGAGGGCAAACAGAGAAATCCTTGCAGTTACTATTTATTTTTTTGCCTGTAAAAAATACAAAATTAAGCTGAGCTAGGCTGGCCTATCATTAAAGGGAAGTTTTGCATTTTATATAGAAAGAGAGAGCAAAAATAGAAAGAAAGTGAATGCTATCCATAGCATCAAACTTAATGATTTTGGACACTAGCTTACAGTTTATATGAGGAGATGAGGATGGGAGGCTCTACATACTGGTTTTGCCTTTGTAAGGAAAATAAAGCTAAAAAATAGCACTGCTTAACCTCTACAAAATGGGTCACAACTGGACTAGAAGTAATTGCAGAAGTCCCATTTTGTCTAACAACATTTCTCCAACGGTCTGTCCAGATTTCTGTCTAATCTAATCTATCCATACGCTCATCACTTTGAAAATGACTTGCCATTTTTCACATTTTATTAATCCGACTTTGAAAATTAAAAATGTGACCAGAAGCAGAAAATGGACTTGTGAAGCAATAATATTAATCATTATTGTTGTTATTATTATTATTATTATTATTATTATTATTATTATTATTATTATTATTATTATTATTTATTATTATTATTATTATTATCACATGCTTAAACCTGCACACTGTCTTACTACCTAAGAGTTAAAATGCATACTGCATCTCAAAGATCTTTTTATTCTTTCAAACCAAGAACTAATGGATTAAGGGAAGGAAAAGTTTCCACGGCCCAGATATGTCTTTGCTGAATCACTTTGTAAGGTGTGGACAATTGAGTCATAAACTTTCACACTACAGATGGCTCTGTTTCTTTCATAGTGAATCAAGCTCTAAAAGATCTGTGACACTTTATGTTATATGTTAACCAGAGAGGCATATTATGTAAAAAGCACATAGGGTTTCACATGCACTAGTGCTCTCTACACAAGAGAGCATCATTTTCAATATTCACTCATAAAACCAGCTTACATTTTTATTTACTAACTTGTGCAATTGCCTGAAGTACATGTGAGCTGGTACATTCATACTGCAATCAGACTTACTGGAAATCCTGCAATGTAGAGTTTCACAAGATTCTTAAATGCATCTTTTTATATCCTATATAATTTATATTTTTTATTTTAGCACTACAAAATTCAACACATAATATCTTTCTAGATTGTCACCCAATCAAATACCAGTTTAAGAAATGAAAGAAAGGATAAGGAATTTTTGGTATATATACTTTTGTGCATTCAAACACCATCAAAATGTTCAAATATTTTAGACCCACTTAAGAATGTTGGAGATAACACAATAATGCAAAATATTTGCTGTCTATCTTAAACCAAATCTCTCTTCAGCCGAAGGCCTCACAACAAAAGCCTTATTCCTGGAGCTACAGGTGCACAATCTACAGTTACATTGACACTCTAAGAGGTTTAAGAGTTCTGGTAAACTCCTATTTACATTTTGAGTGCAGGTGCACTCTCTATGAACATTAATTTTAAAACCAGATTAAAAATACTTAAAATTTTGCCTCCCCAGATGATGGGTGGTTCTGTGGTCATGGACTGAAGTGCGATCCCTGAGGAAGATCAACAGCTAGAACATAGAATCATAGAATCATAGAATCTTAGGGGCTGGAAGGGACCTCGAGAGATCATCTAGTCCAACCCCCCTGCCAGAGCAGGGTCACATAGAGTACATCACACAGGAACTCATCCAGGTGGGTTTTGAATGTCTCCAGTGACGGAGACTCCACAACCTCCCTGGGCAGTCTGTTCCAGTGCTCTGTCACTCTCACAGTAAAAAATTTTTTTCGGATATTCACCTTGAACTTCCTATGCTCCAATTTACACCCATTACCCCTTGTCCTATCACTGGTCATCACCAAGAAAAGCCTAACTCCGTCCCCCTGACACTCACCCCTTACATATTTGTAAACATTGATGAGGTCACCCCTCAGTCTCCTTTTCTCCAAGCTAAAGAGACCCAGCTCCCTCAGCCTTTCCTCATAAGGGAGATGTTCCACTCCCTTAATCATCTTCGTAGCTCTGCGCTGGACTCTCTCGAGCAGTTCCCTGTCCTTTTTGAACTGAGGGGCCCAGAACTGGACACAATACTCCAGATGTGGCCTCACCAATGCAGAATAGAGGGGGAGGAGAACCTCTCTTGACCTACTAACCACACCCTTTCTAATGCACCCCAGGATGCCATTGGCCTTCTTGGCCACAAGGGCACATTGCTGGCTCATGGTCATCCTCCTGTCTACCAGGACCCCCAGGTCTCTTTCACCTACACTACTCTCCAGCAGTTCAGCCCCCAACCTGTACTGGGACATGGTGTTTTTCTTCCCCAAATGTAAAACTCTGCACTTCCCCTTGTTGAATTTCATCATGTTTCTCCCCGCCCAATTCTCCAACCTATCTAAGTCTCTCTGAATGGCAGCACAGCCTTCTGGTGTGTCAGCCACTCCTCCCAGCTTAGTGTCATCAGCAAACTTGCTGAGGGTACATTCTATACCCTCATCCAGGTCGTTGATGAAGATGTTGAACAACACCGGTCCCAGTACCGACCCCTGTGGGACTCCACTAGTCACACACCTCCAACCAGACTCTGCCCCATTGACTACAACTCTCTGACTCCTTCCTTTCAACCAGTTCCTAATCCACCTCACTTCCTGATCACCAAACCCATACCTGATCAACTTATCTACAAGGATGCTGTGGGAGACGGTGTCAAATGCTTTACTGAAATCAAGATAAACCACATCTACCGCTCTACCATCATCTATCCACCTAGTAATTTCCTCATAGAAGGCTATGAGGTTAGTCAAACATGATTTACCCTTGATAAAACCATGTTGACTGCTTTTGATGACCCCCATGTCCTTGATGTGCCTGGAGATAGTCACAAGAACAAGTTGTTCCATCACCTTTCCAGGGATGGAGGTGAGGCTGACACAGGATTTAACACTTTGTTTTCTTCGACAAAGATAATTTTGTTCCCATTTTTCTGAACCAGTGGAACCTTCTTACACATAATACAAATAATTTCTACAGCAGTTATGACCAACTGTATATTTAAAACAAAGAAATACGTAGACGACCTCTCAAGATACATACTCTTATTTGGATAACACTGTTTAACACAAACCTAAAATTTGTTGTCCAGGAAGAAATTGTCTTATTTATAAAAAGGACCTTATTCACTACCACACTTCCAGCCGCACAGGGAATAATGTTATGGATTAGTCCCTGTATTTTTTGAAACTTTTTCCTCAAACAGTATGCCGTCTGAGCTTTTCTGGAGATGTAACATTGTGTCAGGCTGAATTCCAAACTATTTATGTCTTAGATCAAGCTGGCTGAACATCTTGACCCAGCAGATAAAAATTTCTTGGAGTTACTGAAGAACCACTTTTCAATCATATCTCCAGACGCATGAAATAGTAAAATTAGGTAGTGAAAAACAAGAAAAAGACAGAAACAGTGAGAACTGAGATTTTCTACTATCTTTCACTGTCTTTACAATTAAAGATAACTTCGAACACACTAAGCATTCCCTGTAAAAGATAGGCTTGATCTACAGTCTAAGGTCTAATGGTTCAAAGTTTGCTATTAACACTTTTGCAGTTTGAGGTAAGCATCAGCTTTCCTAAGAGATAACCGGTAAAATATTTAATTTGAATTTTTTTTCAACCATTCCACCTTCTACCTTCTTCCCTCACTCATGTACATGTATATGGTAGCATGAGGCAGATTTTTTGTATTCCTTTGCAATACAATACCTTGTCATGCTTAAGTAGCAAAACCAGAACAATATCTGCTCTAAGCTAGCTTGGGCTAAATAAACATGAAAAACTAATGTGACACAATTTCCAGCATTCATGAGCAGGGACACCTCCCACTAGACCAGGTTGCTCAAAGTCCTGTCCAATCTGGCCTTGAACACTTCCTGGGATGAAGCATCCACAAATTCTCTGGTCAACCTGTTCAGTGTCTCACCACCCTCACACTAAACAATTTCTTCCTTATGTCTAACTTAAATCTACTCTTTTTCAGTTTAAAACTGTCCCCCCTCATTCTATCACTACATGGCCTTGCAAAAATTCCATCTCAAGCTTTCCTGTAGGTCCCCTTCAGGTACTGAAAGAATGCATAAAACCTCTATGGAGACTTCTCTTTCACACGCTGAACAATCCAGACTCTCTCAGGCCTTGCTTGTAAGAGAGGTGGTCTGACCCTCTGGATTATCTTTGTGGCCCTTCTCTGGAGTCGCTCCAGGAGCTTCATGTGCTTCTTGTGTTAGGGAATCCAGAATCGGACACAGTACTTCAGGTGAGGTCTCACAAGAGCAGAGTAGAGGGAAACACCTCCCTTCACCACTTTCATAATTATTTCCTATGACAGTGAATGCAAATCAGGTTTGGCACAATGGCTGAAGAAGCTTGAATCTGGTTCTGTGAAGCAACCATCACCCCACAGAAAGTTTTTCTGCTATTGTGTGAAATAACCATATTAACCATATTAAAACTTTTAGCTATAGCTCTCTTCCACATTTCTTGACAGCAAGAAGAGAAACAATGTTGTGAGGGTCCCTGATAAATATGTCTCACAGATACCTTTATTCCCATCCATCTGAAATTTCTCACAGAAGACAAGCCATTGTTTTGGCTTATCATTCTCTTTCACTGCCAGTTGGTCTCCAACTGAAGGGTACCATTGCCGGTACGATGTCCGTGTTAACCACTCTTAGATATGCGTTCTGTTGTGGTTTTTAAATATTTTGAGGTATTTAGAAGTATTAGGTGAGTCACCTAAGCCACAGAAAATGTCTGATTACAGTGATACAGAATTTGCTGATTATTCTTTCTTAAACTATAACACTATAACACTTGTTACCAGTCTTCAAAGACATATGAAACCATTTTTCCCAAATGAACCACTGTGAGCTCCTTCCTCTTGTCTTATTTCCCTTATGTCACTATGCTGTTTCAGGTACACATTCGATGTCCAGCAGTTTTCTGTTTACTGCACATAACCTCTTTTACATGTTGTACAACTGGAATTTCAGACATTCACTCATAATAACTTGCTCGTTAACTTACTACTACACCCAAATCTTTAGACAGATTATGAAGGTCTTGCAGACTAATTGTCCCACATAATTAGGTCCTGTGAGCTTTGCAATATACTTTCTTACTATGCTTTAAATTCCAAAAAACCTCTTTGGAGGTAACTTGACACATAAAATGCATGCAGTCCTCAGTATGTTTGCCACATGTTCTGCTGTTTCCTGCTATGTTATTATGGCCTTGCATCATTTCCTCTTACCACGTCTTCTAGACTGTGTTTCTTTCACCCCCTCCTCCCTATACTTTCACTGAGTTATCATTGTTCCTTGGAGAGTTTTACATACACTGGGAAGTAGCATCTGTCATGGAATGAGTTGTTTATAATTTAGAGAAAAATTGTGCCAAATAATCAACAATTTTGAGTTTCAGTTCATAACATTTTCTGTGCAACTTTCAACTTCTGTTTTTACCTTTTTTTTTTTTTCCAGACATGGCTAACTATTCTCTCGTCTGTGTTCATAGCACATTGAACAAGCCCATTGAAATATATTTTCCTGGCAAGTTTAGAAAGATTGGAAATGAATGTTAACAAAATAACACATTTTCAGAGCAAGGGCAGATTTTGATAGACTTACTCAAGTAGGAAACAATATGATCTTTGAAGGAATACAGTACCAAAAGGTAGATGTTTTATTGCTCCCAGTAGAATCCTTCAGTCCCTTGCCAAAAGACATTTAATGTGCAACCATTTCTACTGTAAAACAAATGCTGAAGAGGTGCCGTCAGTGATATTTGCACAGATTCATTCTCATTAAAGGCTTTTATAATAGCATTCACTCTGGTGTAAACTTTAAAAAATTGACTCCTAGATCCATTAATCCCTTTCATCTGCTGCTCATGAGTTTAATGTGTGACATTGTAGCTGAAAGGACTAGCTTGGTCCTTAGACAAATAAACAAGGGAATACAGAGCAAAAGTAGAAAAGTTACATGTGTTTTTCATAGCAGTGGGATCAGTCCTAAAACGGTTGGACAGAGTAACTAAGGGATTGCAGAACAGGACTTTGAGTAAAAGACATAAATAAAACTATTTAGTTACTTTAGAGAAATAGAAGAGATAGCTTGATTATGTTTTAGGCATGTCTCTAGAGATAATAGGAACTTAATACAAGGGGAATCCAGATCCAGCAGAAAAAAAAATAATAATAAAAAAAAAGAAAAGCAAAAAGTTGCAAAAATCAATAGCGAAAGACTAAAGCTATAAATCAGATGCACAGTTTTAACAGCACCAAAAGAAGCTCAGTGAGGCCTAAGGAGTATTCTCCTTTACTACAAATAGTAGAAGTGTTATTGGTTAGTTGAAAAAGATGGTACATATCTTATCCAACTACAGCTGTTCCATTTGAAACAAGAATTAATCCAAGGAATCTCTGTAGACTGGAATATGCAAATGAAATTTTAGATTTGGTCTCTCCAGCTTCTCAAAATAATTCTTGGAGTTCTTCCTACATCTGTGAAGAGCACATTTGTGCCGTGTGGTTGTGACACTCCCAACCTAGTCACTGCATAGCCAACAACCTTAACACCAGCTTTCCACCTTCCATTAAGTGAAGGAAGGGCAGGGACTATCAAGAGGATGTAGTCACTGAATGTCTACCAGGTAAGACACTGCTTCCACTGTTGTCTAACTTCTGGCAATATCAAGGATTCCTGCATCATCAGTATTTCTCAAGTATAATTCAAAACACCAGTATTGAAAATCTTCAGCTTTCTTTCAACTGTACAGGAAGTCTGGGATCCTGATCATGCATGTTGTGATGACATGAATAGCCACTAAAAAACATTCTGTCTTGCAGTCCCCATGCTTTTCCTGTAACCATAATGGAAATAATATGTGAAAGAACAAGAGGAATACTGATGCTCTTTTTTTTCTCTTTAAAAACACATATCTGTTGTGTCCTTCCATTTAGCTGTTGGTTTACTTCTGTTTATCCCTCCACACTGTTTGCAGACTAGAAAACCAAGATGTGAGAGGAACTGGTAGGGTCTCTGCCCTGGTGCAGAGAACTCTGCTCCTGGGACTATTCTTTACCCTAAAGGAGATGCTCATGGCTTTGCCTCTTCCATGGACATTTCCCAGAGTCTGTATTTGTGCAGCTTGTTCAAGATTGAGCCCTGAATGTTGTGTTGTACATTGGTCTAATGCTTTGTGCTGAATGTATGCGATGACCTAACTGTGTGGGCACAACAGACAGGATTAAAAGTGTTTTATAAGGTTCAGCACTGAGCATATAATGACTGTCACAGGGGAGAGTCACTTCCCAAGGTGATGAAAGAGCAACACGCCATTACACATTATTTAAACACGCTCTGACATCTCCTGCAAATGCATAGTCATAGTATAGTGGCAAAGTGCATCTTACAGCACAGCTACAAAAAAAACAGTTTACTGCACTGAGGACAAGCATCCTCAAACCATGTCATGCAGAACTTCGTTATTATAGAGATTATGGTCTACCTCCTCGTTCATCATTAAAACTGCCTTCCTCACTACACTGCTACAGGCCAGAGCATAAACTGTTCTTCAGTATTGAGGAGCTGGAAAGAATACCTTTTTCCTCCTTGTTTTTCCTTCAGCAATAATTCACATAGGGGACACCATTAGCTCAGCACTAGAGGGTGCATTTTTACCAAAAGTGAATTAACTTCCTCTTGTCAAAAACAGAGGACCTGTTGATGAGCACTGCAAGAGTCTGATAAAGTGGGATGCATCCTGGCACTGTGCCCTAGCACTGAGCTAGATTTTGGAGGACTTTCCTGACCTGGTTGTCACAAAATTATCCTACATGAAGCTGGTAAATATAAGTGAAATTTCGTGAGGATGAAGATACCCTGTTGACTGGAGTTTGTTTCCAAGATACTATGAAAGTAGGATTTAAGTATGTGCCCCTGATCCCCCTTGTGTTTGTACATACAGACCCAGTATGCAGATTCTGTTTAAGGTAAGAGTGTATCTTGACTTGGAGGGCTGAAGACCCTTGAAATAAGTAGGTACGAAAAATTATACTATTTAATGGCAGAAACACTTTGTATTTCACTACATAGTTAACTCTGAAAATAATTGAAATTTCAGACTGAAAAGATACATCAGCCATGTATTAATTGTTGTTTGTTCTTAAAAATAATACTTAATTTTTCTAAATGTCAATCTATTTATACACAACAGAAATGAGTCACTCTTATTTCACATTAATGAGGAGCTGCCTTCTTAATGGCTTATGCTGACACAAATATGCCTCTATCTTGAAGAACACAGCAATATACAAAGAACACTTCTTTTAAAATTTATGCATAATCAAAACAAATTGAATATCCAGTTTTATTTCCATAGGGAAAATAGCTATAAAGATTAATGCTAGACAATGATAGTTAATTAAAGCTTATTTACTTTATAAGTACTACCATGTTTTCAAGGGTAGTCTTCTCTTTCAGAACAGGAAGCTGTAATACATTTTTGTGCCATCTAACAGCCACAGGTGGAGGAAAGTGGTTGTGATCACAGCACAGTGCTTACAGTGATAGTGACAAAATATCTAGCAAAATTTTTCACATTAAAGAATCCTGGTGTTGAAGAATTTAAATGGATTTTAATTGACTTTTCAAAATTCCGTCTCTTATTCACAAACACACCTGAACACAACAAGAGGAATACACGTTTACATGCATTTTTCTCTCCGATGGCATGTTGTACCATACACATATACCTCTCTTGAGTTTTGGGATACAAATTAGAAGGTCATGCTCTTATGAGTAACAACCAAGTAAGTTTCCTCTCATTGGAAACTGGTCTGCTGTTGTATTCCAGATTTTTTTTTTTTAATAAACCATTAGCTACTTCAATGAAATTACATGAGGTAGTTTGTGTATGAATGCAGATATCAACATGGGAAACTAAAGGGAGTACAGAAGAAAACTGCGTAGAATGGTTCTCTCATTCTGCTTATTGAAGTTAACAATTACAATAAGATTTTCGAGCACTAATTTCTAGGAATATTTAGTTTTAAAATACAAGAATTGTTGGGATATATGTGGCTGATGTTTTTTTCTCATCAGTATGAACACACAACCTCCAAACACAACACTTTCAATAACAGTGTTATTAGTCATCTACAGCTACAAGGCTGTTTAAGATACACAAATAAAATAGCTTTATTTGGATTGTAATTAACATGGCTAATATCACAATAATCTACAGGAAACAAATATACCAAATCTATGTATTTTATTTCTTCTGACAACTGGCAAAGTATATTTTACTGCAGAATGCTTTATTGCTTCTTAACTATTTACCTTACACAGTACACATAAAAGCTTAATGAGCATAGCTGCATAAAAACTAATTTTAATGTTTTTAAAATCAATGGTGAACAAAATGTTGTTTAGATTGTTTTTCAAACAACTATACCACATCTGATCCTTTGAGGAAAAGCAATTACTTCTTCTTGTCATAGCCAATACATTTCTTCATTCTCCCTTTTCAACTGTATCATTGGTAGGGACCTTTACACCAGTTACCATGCAAACAGTTAAAACTTGAGCAAATACAGAAGAATATTGTTATTAAATGTCTAATCAATAAAATGCTATTTCCACTAATATGCTAACAGTGGAGAGGGCAAGAGGAGAAAAGCTAAAAGGATCTTTTTTCTTTCCAAATTAACAACTAGTATATGCAAGTTTAGCTAATGAAATATGTCTTCAAGGAAAATTTGTAGATTTTTGTTTTATATAAAAGGTATGCAAACATCTCTACAAGACAGCTGCTATAATCTGAATTTAGCACCTGATTCTTTTATCTGCCCTGTGAATAAGCATCAGCTTTTTTTGCATTTTCTGAGGAAACATGATATGTAATATTTTTTCCTAAGTTTCAAGTGGTATAAATCATTGGGAATTCAAGCACATCTAATTTATGAAATTGTATTGGTAGTGAGGAAATCATCATTCTTTAGGGTTTTGTATTTCTGTCATTCTCTCACAGATAGTTTCTTTATTACAGCAGGCACTACAATAGTTGAGAGTTTCTCAGCATTTATATTACTGAGGCAAATTTTTTAGGGTGTGTAATTGTCATAAAAACTGAGACCATAGCCTGAAATTATTAGTTTGTGAATTAATTTCCAAATGCACACATACACACGTGTGCACGCACACACAAATACCTCCCCACATTTTCTGATTTAAAATGCTTCCCTTTCCTTTCCCCTCACCTGCATTCCTGAATTCTATAACCTTATTCTTCCTTTTTAGCAATTTTGCAGGCCACCAGTCCAGAATACAGACTATCTCTGCGGTACAATGAAATTAAAAAAATAACAAAAACAGCTACCAGTCATAAGACTGAGGTATTGAGGTTTATAAAGCATTCTTAACACATGCATAAAAGCCACTTTTCATATGACATTGTAATGCATTCCAGAGCATGTTTCTGAAATACAAAAACTTACATAGTAAGCAAATGTACACTATTGTTCATATTCATTCACTACACACATCCATGAAGTGTGTGATGAATCCATACTAAGAGTCATGTCGAAACATTGCTAAACATGCTGCTTCTATGAAGCTCACATTCTCCTTTTACTGCAACACAGCCCCTGTTGGCAACATTAGAAATAGGTGTTTTAAAAGTCCTGTTTCTGTCCGAAGTTTCTCCTGTGCATGGACTGCAGTTTCCAGCTCTGCTTTCACTACAATAGATCAACTGGTTTCAGGGCAGCTTGCTCTTAACACTGTGAATTAACTCAGCCATTTGGAAAAGGTCTTTTGGGGGACATCTGCTTAGCCTCCTTGTATAGTTGCCTGTCCAAGGAAAAAAAATCTGCAAAATCACAGGACTTGTAATTTCGAAGCATAGTTATTTAAGTGCCTCTATTGTAATGAATTTTTTTTTGCTTTTTCCTTGGGAGAGCAAATAATGAGACACCAATAGAAACAACAGAACCTGAGCACAAAAATACAGCCCAGCCATTTCAGTCAGGAATTAAGTAAAAATCAGGAAAAAAAAAAAGAGATTAAATTTCAATTTTAAGGTAATAAAAGATGGAGATGGAGGTGCCAATGGAATCTGCTGAAACTAAATTTCAGAAGCAAGGCTTTCTCATCTTGAAATGTTACACCCATAAAAGCAGCCTATAAAATTAATCTACCTGGAGATTTTCCATGTTAAATCAGCTCAGAAATAACTTTTAAGCACTTGTGGCATTATATCTAAAGTACATATTCTCCTGTTGTCCATATATCAAAATCCTGTGTATTTTGAAAAAATAAGATCTGAGACGCACTGAAATGTTTGTATTATAAAAAAGAACAGTGATAAAATATATCACTCTCAGAGAGATCTAACATTTGTAAGCATTCTCTACAAATTTGCATGAGGTTGCAGTACTGGGGGAGCATGCTGTTTAAAGGACCCTAAAACCACTTTTTTGAAAATAAATATATAGACCAGTGAAAGGCAGCAAAAGGAGGCAAAAAGCCACTGTATTTTTTTAATCTGGATCTGAAAATGAAATTCCTAAAATGTTATTCTTATCCGTTATCCAGAATGCAATATGGCCCTTTTATATAAACTCTTTTATTCCATTTGCTCAAGGGAAAGGGATGTGAAATATGAGAAAGAGCAAATCAGTGAAGTAATTTCCAAAGAAAACAAACCTTTACTTCTATTAGGGGAAGGTTTTTCAGTGCACACAATTGGGAAATAATGAGCATTTAGATAATGACGTTTATATTTTAATAGATTTGACCAGATTCGGTTACTGTAAAATTTACCATAATAATTTGTGCAAAGTCAGGGGTGGGGTTTTTTTCCACTTAGAAAGATGTAATAGGCAAAGCAGCAGATACAAGTGAAGAAAAAAAAAAAAAAAAGATTCCATACATTTGGATTCTTTCCAAGAACTTTACCACAATTTGCAGGTTCTCAGTTTTCAAATAAAGGTGTCTTAGCCCTTCCAAATGTGGAGATATTCTTGCCTCTCTAAATAAATGTATTGTTGCTAGCCAGCCTTGCAGAAATCTGTCTGCAGTCAGACAGACAGAAACAATAGGAGCAACAATTATATGTATTCACTTCCCTCTCTCCAAAATTAACATGGTTTTGCCTTAAAATTGTAAGGCAATTTTAGTAGACGATGTGTTAGTGTTCAAAATACTAAGTTGGCATCAAGCAGGGTTGCATTGTAAAAGTGTGCATAATTAAAGTGTACAGACTCCTTTTTTTCCTTTTTCCTTTTCAGTTTGGGTAACTTTTATCACCTCGTCATTATACGTTAAGCAGGGATACAAAACAACTGTAATAAAATAAATTTGGGATGAGCATTTGGATTTTATCAGGTCTGGATGTTTGGTCAAATATGATGTTTCAGGCAAAGTTATTGAAGAAATGGAGAAAAAAGCCAGTTGCAAGCTGAATTGTATCACCTGAACCACTGTTAAAGCAGTGCACTCTAGGAAAGGAGCAGCTTCAGAAAATCTCAATTAATGCAATAAAAAAATGTGTTGGTGAAGTATCTCTGCATTTAAACCAACAAAGCTGCATTCAGGACCTAGCCCTATTTTTTTTTTTCATTTATTCACCTGGAACTTTCATTAAAATCTATTTTTTTTTCCTCCTTTATCAGCTGTTTATAACTTACTTTACTTCTCTGAAAATCCACCTGAACTGGAAGAAAACATTAGGATCCTAAATTTAACAACTGTACAAAGTTGGTATATATAGAATGTTGTTAATGGGCTTTATATTTCTGAATCTGGAAGCTCTCAGTAACTTAAACATGTTCACTCGCTTCGGTGAATGAACATCCACAGTATAGGTTCAGAGATGGACACACTGATGTGAAATCAAGGTGCTATAGAATTCAGCAGAATCTATAGAAATACCTCCACAGATTTTGCCAAAAAAAAACCTCAGCAGATTTATATTGGCCCTGCCAATGACTTTCTGTTTAACTTGTAATCAAAACAACTCAAACCCAGTTACTGTTTGCATATCTGCCAAGCCTCTCAATTTCAGCAGTAGGCAGCAGACTCTCAGTATGACAGCCTGTCTTTCAGATTCAAGCTGAATCTGCCAAGGCTCCACTACAGAGGCAACTGGTAAATTAAATGCCAACAAGCAAGGACATTCATGTACCTTTACACTCTGCACATGAAGAGACATCACAGTCCTCTTCATTCTAATGGGTGCTTTGTGTGTTTTAGGCTGCAAAGTAAAGAGTGCCTGCTCTTATGCATAATGAAGGCATTGCATATATATCAGTTTAGCTGTGTTGCTCTAATTCTATGGTGGCAAATTACCTAACAGGTTTTCTCATTACAGAAAAAAAACAGAAAATACTTTTGTTGGTGAAATTAACCCAGAGAAATCGAACAGTGAAAGAAAAATCAACTTATAAACCTTCTTCTACCTGAAGACAGCAGATAACATTATATAGCCAGGTTACAGCAGAGTCATTGCAACTGAAACTAAGAAGCATTCAAAATCATACAGTCAAATCTTTAATTCTTTTGTTCATAATACAGACACAGTCTCTGTTTCTGAAAAAGGAGATCTTTTAAAAATCATAAGCACTACTGATGGTTCTTTATAGCAAGCATAAGACGTTAATTTATATTTATTAATTATAGAGTCGTATTAATACTTACAAGTTGCATGAGACTGTTTTAATATTGATAGCTGATGCAGTCGCTATTGCCAAGTTTAGATTGCATTAGCAATTTTGAGTGCACAACCATAATATAACCAGAGATATTAATACCATTGAGCATAAATAACAGCACTTGACAGACTCAAGTGGGGGGAAAAGCACTAACACTGGTTACTTTAATGGACAGAATAAATGATAGAATTGTAAAATGAGTTTACAGCAGTCAGGTTTAGTGAAATTTGTTTCTGAAGTAAGAAGGAGAAAGGTACCAGTTTTGGTAACAGAATGAGGGAATGAGCACATTAAAAATTAACAGGGTGTTTTCAGATAATTGAAAGAAAAAGCACCGACACGGGAAACTTAGGTGTTGTAACTCACACAGCTCTACAGTGGGTATTATCACTGTTTCCTGCCACGGATTTAATCTGCCATCGTACTTATAAGTGAAAGAAAGAAGTATGAGCTTCCCATGAGTTTCTGAAACATGAGAGGGTTTTCTTTTTCTGCCTCTCTTCCTTTCTTTCTTTTTTTTTTCTTTTTTTTTTCTTTTTTTTTTTTTTTAATATGGGGAGGAAGAGAAATCCTTAGTCCAATATAAAAGAGGTTACTGTTGTGCAAATGTCTTTTTTGTTTACTATAATTTGGAAGGCACAGCTCTGCAAGACTTCAGAACTAAGACAGTGGAAAACTTTAATGTTCCTTTGACGTGAGCTGGTTGAGATGCATCTTCTTCGTAATTGCAGAAAAATACTATATTGTTGTAGCTGCCTTGTGTTAGCAGTGAGCTATGCTTCATTTTACAGCACAGGTTCCTCCCTTCTCCACTTCCCTCCAGCATCTGCAGTACTTACCTTTGTCACACCTAGATTTACTTTAACTGGAACCATGTCAGGTGTTCCCAGAAAAATGACAAACTAAAATTAACCTATAATTGTAATACAAGCCTGAAGGCATGTGCTTGGTGGGAAAGAATTCACCTTCTATGGACACACACACAGAGGGGAATATTAGAGGGATATTTGAAATTCCAGACATCACAATTTCATTAATTGATGAGTAAATCAGTTAGCAACCAGTCATGCTCTTTTGCAGTGTGACCTAAACCTGAGTTTGAATTTACTATTCCTGCTTGTAGGTCACTTCCAGGGCCTGATGCAGTGGCTGCTGAAGATACTCAGAAAGTCCCTGTGCACCACAGCAGCTGCAGTGTCAGGCCTCTTAAACAGTCTTTCCCCTTCCACTTATTAACAGTATTTTATAAGTACATAAGTGAAATCCTTCAATATAAGAAGACCCTAACTGTGGAAGTAAAGTTACAGGCATCTGTCAAGGTTAAAAAAAAAAATAAAAAAATAATTAAAAAGCCTCGGAAATCCTTCTGCTTTTCAAGTTCCTTATTTCTCTGCTCCTTTATTCTGGTCACCTGCCTGTAGGCTGGAAGTTAGTTGCTGGCTAGCCTGAGACAAGGATATTGCAGGCAGTAGAACAGGCAGCTAAAAATCTTGTGTAACTGTGGTATATAAAGACACAGTATCCTCTCCCTGAGGCCTAACTAAGTAAGAACATAAAGTGCAAGTACATACAAGTTAAAAATAATGCAACTTCTCCACTCTCCAGAATCTACTGGAATAGATTTCTGCAAACAGATATTTTTCTGTTAATATCCTTCCTAACTTGACACAACTCTGTTCTGTCTGCCTCTGCTACACCTGTTTTGTTAAAGCATTTTTGAAGGCAAAAAATTTCATTGAAAAATTATGATTAGAGGTAGTGTGAAAAAATACAAACAACCAAAATAAACCCCCCCACCATACACTTTGCACTAAGAAGAGGGCAATAATTTACTGGTTTGTGTTCTGACCCATTCGAGGGCAACTGATTTGGGGCTGGGGGGAGGGGAGAAAGGTGATTAAAGGGTTAATATTCAAATGAGAAATTTGCAAGGCCTGCATAATGGAACTGCCACCCTGATAACAATAGGAATTTTTAACAATATCGAGCCTTGTTAGCAAGAGAGTTACAAGCATTGAGGGCAATCAGTGTGTCTTGTCAGTTTCTTTTTATCTACCATCTCCAACCGCCAAGGAACCGAAATGAAGCACTTTGGAATTATCAATTTCAGCCACATTTGCATAACAAAGCCCCCGAGGAAGAGGCATGATAAATGTGAAGGACCCCTCTTGGAAAAGGAACTGTCAACCGCGCCCCGAAAGATTCTCCGACCGAGCGCATTCTCGGGGATTGTAGTCAGCGAAAATAAAATGAAAGCATTAAAGAAAGTCATTCTCTCAGAGAGAAAAATCTCCCCCTCTGCACAGAGAGAACTGGATGAAATGACATTATGCATATGAAAATGTCCAGAAAGATGTTTGATTTATGTATGCATTAGATGCAAATTCCATTACCGCACGCGCGCTGTTGTGTGATTTGGCTCTGAACACATCACTGCCCTGATCAAATCTGATCTCATTAATTCCGACAAGGAGAGAGAGAGGGAATTGAGAAGAATTTATGGCCTGGACACTTGAAAGAAGTAAATTGTAATTCTGTTTAAAGCTGTAGCGAACCTTTTAAACACCTTTTATTATAGAAAAAAGCACTTACTTTTATAACACTGTTAGAACTTACTTAATCTTATACTTGGAACTTCTAGTCCTCATTTAAAAAAATCTATGACCTTGTTTAGGGGGGAAAAAAGAGAGAGAGAGAGAGACAGAGAGAGAGACAGGAAAAAATACGCCTGTCTTAGACTGAAATTCAGCAGAAGCATCATAGTAATATGATCAAAGAAGACCTATTGACTATCTGAATAATCGTGTGAAAACTCTGCTCTGCTGGTATATGCTTATTTTTAAACAATCTTTTAATACCCTCAAATAAAATATCAAATACTTTACAAGTGTTTTTATGACATTGCATGCTTAAAAATGTTATTAATTGTGATCTAGATAAAAATGGCAATGAATACATGCTTTATAACAATATTCTCAAGCAGTGCAATGGTGTCAGCTAAAACTGATATGTGTTCCATTCTGAGATACAGACAATTTAAACAGGGAAAAAAAACACAGGTCTTTGCTAAAAAGGAAGTATATTACTATGGGGGGGGGTGAACACCAGATTGTTTCTTACATTAATAAAGATTCTTATCCTTGTTTTGCTCCTGAGAAAGACCTTAATAACTCATTTCCTCCCTTCATGAAAGATAATCACCCTTCATGGGTGAGATATCCTGTATTTACTTGATACCAAGTGTAAAACTGAAATAGTGTCTCAATATGTTATTGCATTGTATAATCAGTGTTCCTCCCCCAACATTCATGAACCCCTAGGGTGCTTCATAGCCTAGAATAGTTTATTTTCTGTTATGCATCTTCCTTTTTGTGAGATATGATGAACTACCTCCCCAGTAAAGAAGGGAGAGGAAGAGACTGAAAAAAAGAACACACACACCCTCCTCCTTGATTCCTAAAATCTTATTGCCTATTGACAGTTATCACTCATTTATAGAAAAATTAAGTTATTTCTGCAAACAGTTTCCCCCATGAAGCCCTCATCTTTCTTTGATAATCTGCTCCAGTTGAAGTAATTGTTGAGCAAATGTTACTCAGAGAGGCACAGGAAACTTGTAAGTTATTGTATATATAAAACCAAAATAATAATTTGTAGGCAAATCATGTAAATATATTTAAGCATCATCCACATTTTCAATCCCTAATATTGATTTTTTGTGAAGGTTTTTTTTTTTTTTTATCTGCCCACATGAAGAAAGCATGTGTTCACAGTTTCCATTATTCAAATACAGAAAAATATTGCCTTTTGAAGTGTTATTTAGATATATTTTGCTATGTTAGTTTAGAAAAAAGGAAACATAGTCCTGATTTACGTATACATTTCAATAGAGTCCTAAGTATACATTCAAAAACCACTTTACAGAAACATGCAGACATTACAATATATAAATGAGTACAGATATGTCCTGTCATTTTATTATCTTGTCATTGATGTGTACACATTTCTGTGAAAGTATTTGTATGTGTATACGTTTACATAAAAATAGCAGAGAGAGATATTTTATAATTTTATAATAGAGTGGGCATTTGTTAAGGTGAATATAACACAGAATGCTGCTTTTTGAGTGTACTAAATTGAGTAGAAACAGGCAGTATGTATTTTGCTGAGCATAGAAACAACTTAGCAATTTGGATAGCTAAAATATAAATATGTATGGTGCAATATTTGTCAGCCTGAAAGTGATGAAGAAATATTTTTTGTTCTAAATACATTTTCTTCCTTTATTAACTAGAATGTGAATTACTTTATGTTATGTCTAAAGGGGGAAAAAAAATCACTCAGAATTTTCTTTGTATGTAAACTTTTAGAAAATTAGCACAATGTGCTAATTTCAATTGCAATATTTGGTTTGGTGTTTTACATAAGGTTCTCTCCCTCTTCCTGCATAACCTTTAGCATATCACTGAATGCATTTTATTAAAATATTCTAGGCACCTGTCCATTTGAGTTTGTTTCAGTTATGACCCAAAAAATAAAAGCAATTTTGTACTTCAGAACAGTGGGATCCAGAAATAAGTTTTCATTAGTGGTGGCTAATTAAGCAAACTGGGGTTGATGTCTCTTTAAAAAAAAATTAATAAAAAAATTAAAAATCCCAAGCCAAACACAACAACAAAAGAAACCACATTCTTTTTGCCACCCTAACCCCTCCTTCTGTCCCCCCTCAAACACATACACAGACTTTCCCTCAACGAATGGTTCAGGCTCCCTGATTAAGGTCATGCCGTTTGTTCATTACTGGCCTGGCTAATGTGATTGAATTGGAACAATACCTTTGAACTCCTTGGCTCTGATCTGCATACTAATTGACTCTCTTGTCCTTGCCAGTGACCTTGACAGGCTTTCCACCACTTTCAGAATGGCTGACCAGTTTCACATCAGAAGTTACTAGTAAAAAAAAGCCCAACCCCCAAAAAAAGAGTTACTCATTTACACTACTTTTCTCTGTATTCATATTTCCTTATATAACATTAGAAAAAGCAAAATTGCTACTCCCTAGCTCCCCCTGGATGTTTATTAACATTTGAAAATCACAGTGTCACTTTAAAGGACTGAAACAGCGACAGCATTGTTTTGAAAGAGTTCATTGTTGTATTATAAAACACATTTTATGCATATTTTCAGGTGGATTTTTTCCTTGTTACACAAAGGGTTCGCAGTTTAACTCGTACGCCTTTATATCATGATGTCGATTTTTTTCAAACAAAAAAGAAAACAACACAAATTAGTTTCCTTTTTACAATTTACATTAGCACTTTAGCAGCCTGGGTTTCAACAGGTTCTATAGTAATAGAAATAGTATGGTTTCAAACAAAACAGAACCAAACCATGCAGAACACTGCACCTAGAAAATAGCAGGTTTCAGGTAGTGAGCTCAGGATTTTACTTTTATATCTGTGAGGCTTTTAGGCCAACACATTACTCAAGAGAGGCACGATTTCTACACAGAAGACATTATTAAACACTACACCAATATTTATGGAAAAAAAAAACATATCAGGAGAATATTCTTCTGCCTGGAAAGAAGAGGTTTACTTCATTTTTACTGGAGTGGAGATTTACCTTGTGAGATGAAGTGTGAGCCTCAGTGAACTCTTATTATTAAAGTAATGAAGTAATAACTATACCAAACTAATACTAAGTATCATCAAGAAAAAGAGATGGACGGCATGTTGAGAAATGTATTTTTATATGGGCTGTCAGCGAAGATCCATTTAAGAAAAAAAACTATTTTTTCTTTAATATTCATTCTTACTTTAGGCAAAACCTATTGCAGGGAAAACAGCTGGAATTTTAAACTCATTTAATAGCACTTTGCACTTCTCTAGCAGCTCTTTACTAGGTTCTCGAAGGGCTTTAGAAACATGAAAGAATGAGTATGTATTATAACCAGGTGAAGTATTATTATGGAACATTAATAATGACCTGCAAATCTATAAATAGTAAATCAAACTACAAAATTTCCAACACACATTCTTTGATGCAGTTCCCATTTTTTTTCTGCTGTGGTAACCAGACCAGCTGTTTTAGAAAGAAGTCTCAAAACAGAGGTTTTACTATTAATTTTAGTTTTTAAGGCTATAATATCGAAGCACCTGGCCAATATCCAAGTACTTAGACTAGACCTCACAAATTTAGCATCCACTTCAAGATCATTATAGAAGTCACAAAATTCAGATCTTGATCCAAACTTTCCTCAAAATTCAAGGATGGCCTGGATCCAAAATTCCAGTATGAATTCCAAAATTTCTGTACAAAGAAACATGTGGGGCTCCGTTTAGTTTCTACAGCCATTTCTGTTCAAGATCTGGTACTGGAACAGGTTTCTCATCATCACAATTGAGCCTTCATATATTTCTGATCTGCAATCCATGTTCTGTGGGTCAAAGCCCCAGGCTTGCTCAGAAAACCAGAAAGCTGGTGTTGAAATGCAGAAAGCCAAGAGACGGCAAAGTCCAGACTTCAGCACCTGCAGAGACTCACAGCAGCAATGCTGGGTAAGCCTGTAAGCAGAACGCCTGCCAGAGCATCATGACTGAGAAGAGGCACGTGCAGATATTTGGATCTGTCAACAAATTAAAGTTCCACAGAGCCACACAAGTGACGCAGGATTGAACACATCTTTTGGAAGGTATTTTGGTACCTAAAACACATACATCCAATTATAGGAGTTTTCAAAGGCACTTGGGCCAAATTCTCATTGATTTCACTTTCCTCTGAGGCTCTAGGAACATCAGCTAAACAAGTGCAGTTACTATTTATATATACTACCAATCAATTTTTCTCACTAAAAATAGCACCGCTTATACTAAAAAAAAAAAATAAAAAAAAAAATTAAAAAAAGTATTTCTGGTATTCTAAAACCTTTAATATTTCTAAAACCTGCAGTATTTCATAAACCACTGAAAAGCAGCCACCTCTGCATTAAAATATACCAGGCATCCCTGCAGCACAAGAGCATACA
>NW_009953299.1:2788132-2812186 GCF_000747805.2 Chaetura pelagica
GGTGAATAGAATGCACTCTATGAAATCAGGCTCTGCTCTTTCATACTTTTTTTTCATCATAAATTGTCCATGCAGGGTTTTAGGACTCAACCAAAAACTGCCATGCCTGTCACTGTCACTACTTAATTTTATTTAAGCAGTGAGCACCACCTACTGCAGGGGAAGATTGCAACCTATTTAGTCAGTACATCAATCACTTCCTATAATAATTTATTTTCCTAAAGCTGTTATAGTTGAAGTTTTGACCAGACCTATGTATAGCTTTCATGTGAGATTAGAGCTGATTGCTGCTTAAAATGGAGTGTTTGTGATCTATATGTAACAGGTATAGGCCTTAGATATTAACCAGCTGAAGGAAAATGAAAAAGAAGGTCTAATTGATTAACCTAGTGTAGAAAACCAGAACTCAAAAAAAAAGGCAGTTGCTGGAAGAAGTTAATTTAGTTTACCTCTATACTTTATCTGTAACTAGAACATTAAAGACTGGAGTAAGAGCTGTTATACTCCTTAAATTAAATAAATTTTAGTACTGAGTTTCAGACATTTTTATACAAGAGCTAGTTGGTTCAGGAAAGGGAATAGGAAGACAGAAAATCTCTTCCCTTTCCCAACACAGAAGACTAGCAGGGGCTCTGACACCACTTCCGTGGCACTCAGACACCCTCTTCCCACTGCTGATGAATCACCCTCACCTGCTCACTCTTTTGTTCCCTCGCAGCTGCCACTGCCTGCTCACCTAGCTGCTCCATGACCGGATTCAACAAAAACTATTTCCTTAACCTGCATCAGTTTGACTGTTTTGGACCAGAAAGCCATTCTGTGACTTGTGCTGGTAGACCTGAGGTGGCAGGAACCTTCAGCAAGAGCCTAGGTGTGAGCTGAAAGGATGCTTAAACAGGGAGAAATTAGGGTACCATCTGCAGCCAGAACAGGCTAGCTGACTGCAACATTGAGCTGTTGCCAAGCTATGCTACGTTACACTGGTCATATAGGTTCCTGATGGAAAAGTAGAGAAAACACAAGCTCTGTCAACCCCAGTCCTGCCGACACAGTCAGGATAAAGGTAAATATCTTCAGCAAATGTAATTCCGAGGATGAGGTGGCTGAGAAGTTCAGTTAAATGCCCATTTACAGACAGATTGTACAGGCCAACACAGTGCAAAGAAGCTGCAGTGCATAAGACAGTTGATATGTCAAAGGACTACTAAAGTAAAAACACCAGTATAAACTAAACATCTGCAAAGCAATACAGACTCAAACTCCAAGCACTTGTTTTTACTTGCAGCTGACATGCTGTTGGCAGAGTAATGCAGAGTATCACCTCCCTCCAATCCCATGATAATGACCATGATCTTGCTTTCTTAAAAAAAAACCAAACAACAAAACCAATATATATGTAGAGATCTACATATTATAAAAAATAATCCAAAATTTTCTTTATGCCTTTCTGCCAAGAAGAGCAACAGAAAACAGACACGTGACAGCTGTGGAAATGCAAAGAACAAGACATGCAGCAAGTGTGATGAAAAAGGTGTAGTAACTAGAAAGAGAAGAGAATACATGTGAAAAGTATTAATTATTGATAAGGGACAGATAATTACCCCACTTTCTTTCTGCCTACCTGCTATAAGGATAGATAAGATGTTTCCTAGCTGTCTAATAAATGAAGTGGTGGGTTGCAGTTTGCTTTTTTGGCTCCATAGGTAAGTTGTCTTCTTTCTTGCTCGCTGGCACCATCATGCACATGCTATATTATTCAAGACTGCTGTTAGAAGTCTATTGATATAACTTAAACGATAATAATTATAATTATTACACTCAGACATGATCAGAATCAGGCCATCAAAAAAGTACAGGACTAAAATGCATCCCTCAGTTGGGTCATTTACTAGAAGAAAGACAGATAAACACATTAAAAGAGTGCATAAAAACTACAATGAGTTTTATAGTCAGCACCAAACTTTAAGCTGGATCCTTTTGAAAGCAATGATGGAGTAAATGCCTAACATTACGCATGTGAATATCCATACGAAGATTTTTGGGTATATATTACCTGTATCATGCAGAATAGGTAAAAGAGTTTAAGTAAATTCTGAACCTGTAACTTCTGAACAGAGAAATGGGACAGGTTTCAGGGTTGCTTTTGCTCTTTACTGGTGTAGTTCCATTACTTACTGTGTAGCATATGTTCACTCCTATGCAGTAATTTCATATTTAAGAGAATGTAGAACTTTTATTTCTCACCACTTAATTTCAATAATAATTTCTTAATGGCTACTTCTTTGTTGATTGAATAAAGACTTCTATATTTACCATTTAATCTAAAAGATTAACATAAAAATATGTGACAAGAATATAACAGCAAAGCACTCAAATTACAAACTGTTATGCTGTTATCCATGACACACTGCAATGAGAACATTCATAACAAAATACTTCTTAGTGGTAATGCACCTGTCTTCAGGATTGCAACATAGTTGTTGTATCAGAGGAGTCGTGCTAAATGTCAAGCAGGTTTGTGTTCATTTTTGTTTAAAAGTGGTGTTAAGTTGGTAGGTTGATGCAGAAAGCATCAAAATAGGTTTCTGAACTCTTTTTTTCTGAAATGGTAGATGAGTTGGGAGTAGCCAAGAGATTCTGGACTTGTGATGACAGTCCTCAAATATACCTCAGCCTCTAGTCTGATCTAAATCTGCTGATGTCCATACTCATGAGGAATGTCACATTCATGCCTGAGAAACCAATGAACTACTCTGCTACCTGACAGATACGGGCTGCTAAAGCAGTCCAGTGATCTTGTCCAAAGCTCGTCCTGTCACTGTGAATTCAGATAATGCAGCAGGGCTCCTACTAGTTGCATGAGAGATACAGGCCATGCAACCACTTACTGAGAGTACTCTTAGGGGTCACAGTTTGGCTACACCCACCTCATTCAAACATCTCTGGAGCACTGAACCTACTTTTGGTTTGAAGGCTAGGCCAGATCACCTTTATGGATCTGCATTTACTTGCTTCAGAAAATCCTCCTTTCTTTTTGGTATGTTTGTGTTTCCCTTTCACCGAGTGGAGGTGCTTGTTATCAGTGCAAGACAATCTCTAACTTCACAGGTTATAAAAGGTGCCATTTTTCTAACATTTCTTGCTCCTGTTAGTTCACAAAGTAGAAGGCTGAAAAGAACTTACACCCTGAGGCATCTCTGTGGAAATTCAGTGTTTGCCAGTTTGCAAGATCGCCCTCATGATTCCCAGACAAGGGATTGTGACCTCTGGTGACACGAAAGAGACTCAAATGCAAAATGCAGCAGCTTTCAGCTGACAGACTGCAGCTGAACAGGGAAGTAGACTATGGTCTTTGCCAACTTTCAGGTGCCAGAAAATGGGTGCTGGCAGCTAAATCACTTGCCTACCTGCAACAAACATGTTTTCCCTGAAGCACCTTCTGTGAATGCAGCTGCCTAAATATACATTCTGTAGGCTGAAGGCCTGACCTTTTAGTCACCTATTTAAATCTGAATTTGAAGGAAAAAGCAAACAACCTCAAAAACAGACATAATGTGGAGACAAAGAAAATAGAGAGCACACAGAGGAACAGCCATCAGACAGGGTCACCACTGTGACAATCTAAACCAGATCCCCTAACTAGAGTTAGATTATGGCATCTCCACTCTATGAACAAAATTCTTTTTCTAGGGAACACCAGCCTTCACGTTGGATGGTCAGGATGGTCCCAGGCAGTCTCTTAAGGGCACAAAGCAGAACTTACACAGACTCAGGAGCTGGGAGTCTAAGTGTATTTAGAAGTGCATGTGTGGGAGGCTCCCCCGCCTTCCATGCACAACAGGGACTGAGAAACTGTGGCTTTGTGCAGAGAGATGATACCTCCAATAAGGTGACTGGCAGCTTCTTGCTTCTTGTGAAAGGCAGTATCTCCCAGCTCTTGCTGAGATTCTAACAGTACACTTAACTTCTAATTTGGGAAAAAAAAAAAATACCATCTGGCACCTCAACTTTGAAAAGTTGCCAGACCTTGACTTATTCTCTGAATCCTCCCCAGGAAATCATGGGAACTACCTACCAAGAACAGCAATACAAAGTGTGAACAAGGCTCTTGTGAGCTAACTGTAATCTACCACAACATGTCTTTAAGCAGAGAAAGAACTGATTGGGGGTAGTTTAGTCATGTAGTCACCTTAAGAACTTGCTTGAGTCTCCATTTCTGTCTCCAGCTGGAAGTTAATGAACCACCACTGTAAATTCTTGGTGGATTTTCAGAATAAAGAAACAAGACATTTTTTCTACATTAAGAAATTGGAGGTGACTTAATTTTAGAAGGGAGGCTAATGATGAGTGCTGCAGGATCATGCTGGATAACACTGGACAACACATGAGCATTTGATTCATGTTTGTGCTCATTAGGATCTTATTTGTGTATTGTTAAGAATAATAATTTTTAATACAAAGTGTTTTTAAATTTAAAGGAATCAGAATCCCTGCCCAGGGAGGTTGTGGAGTCTCCTTCACTGAAGACATTCAAAACCCACCTGGATGCGTTCCTGTGTGATGTACTCTAGGTGACCCTGCTCTGGCAGGGGGGTTGGACTAGATGATCTTTTGAGGTCCCTTCCAGCCCCTAAGATTCTATGATTCTATGAGAAGAGTCATTTTGTCAGAAGAAAATACATTTATGTCAGGGAAAAGATTTTTAAATTGCAGCCAATAAAGAATGAAGAAGAGAAATCAAAGAAAAGAAAAAATCTGGGAGGATAAATACAATTGTTGTTCTTTACCACCTCATTATTTGTAACCAGTGGTATGTAAACTCCATATTATAATACAATTCATATGCAATTCATATGCAAATATCTGAGCCTTAATTGTATACATGGAAGAAAGAAAATAGTGAATATGTTCAAGCATGCTTTATTTTTCTATGTCCTCTAAGACATACATTCAAAATTTAAGCAGTAGCACATCACCTGGGTAGATTTATACTGAAACAAGCAAAGAAACGCAATTGTAAATATTATGTGCAAGTTAAAAACCATAGCAAGATGTCTTTTACTAGAGCTAGACAGAAAATCTGTAATATTATTAGTTCAAATTATTTCAAATTAGATGTATTCTATAATATTCTTATATATCAAAGTCTCTAAGACATTGAACTCACCCTTATGTTGCTTTAGTCAAGTAACATATCTTTTGAATTCAAACACACAGAATCAAGGCATTCATGTTTTTAAATCTCATACATGCATCCGTACAGAAAAGATGAAGAATGTATCTATTTATTCTTTAACAGTATGCTGAATAAAGATCAAGTGTACCAATTTTTGAACAATCCTTTTCTTTAGTCTAATTGTTAACTTGCTTTTCCGTAGGGACAGATCTTTTTCTGCTGAAGTCTACTCTCTCTGTGATTCAATATATGCACAGTTCTCTTTATGTGAACTGGAGCTGTGCGAGTAGCTGGACACAAAATTCACATCGCTCATGCAAAAGCAGGTATCACTGTGTTTGCAACACTGAGTTTTGACATGAGGATTTACAGTCATGGAATGCCCTTCCACCACCTGCCAAAGTACCAAAATCCCACACCCCTATGTCTCAGTTAGTTATTTTCTCGTGCCTCCTGTCTTTTCAATCAGGCCATATTTATAATGCAGTCTCCGGCCAAAGCTCTCCTAAATTCAATGGAAAGATTCCCTCTGTCTCTGGAACATGTTGTATTTCCTTTAGTCCTTCCCAGCTCACACTCCTACAATACCATTGGCGTATTAGAAAATTGATCCCCACAGTGTAAACAGTGCTACAGAATTTCCTTCTGTGAAGCTTTTTCCTTCTTTGCCTTGTGTGCAACTATTTGAAGCTCAGCATCATTTCAGCATATGTATGAGATGGGTGGTGGCTCAGTTTCACCCAGGTTTTATCCATGGGAAAATAGAAGTCTGTAACTCAGGCTGTACTCCATTCTGTAAACTCAGTTTCATTTACTACCAATATATATTTAGGAATCTCTGGAATTCTCAAGATATTTATACAGTTCAAGAAAATGTTATACACTTTAAAGGCCAGACCATATGCACTCATGCATGTGTATGTCCTAACACAAGAAGGTCTTATCAAAGACAGTATGCCCAAAATAAGTCAATCTTCCAGAGGTATGGCAAAAGACCAGGACATTTTCTAGCTGGGTTAGTCATTAGTGAGGAGTCTAAGATGATGACTTCACTCCAACCCATCCCATTTTCCTTCAGTAGAATATTTCTTCTGTGAGAAGGACCTTGCTGCTCACTCTGTGCACAAATGAACTGGAAAAGCGCTTGACCATGGAAGTGGACAATTCAAAGCCCATTCCTGTCTACAGCATCTCTGGAAAACTATTGCCATGTTTTCACAACAATCAGACAGTCCTCGATTTGCTTCAGTACCTCATTAAATTGATGCACATGCAACATGGGCAGAAAAATATTGGTATATTCTATGAGAACATAACTTGTCCTGCAGTAGCATTATGAAATATAACGTACATCCAAATGTGCAAAAGATAGCATAACTGAACTACTTCTTCACTCCCCACATGTACAGGATGCTTTTATCAAAGGAAAAAAAGAATGAAAAAAAAAGTAAAAAGTTTCTGACTTTCGTTAACCTTCTCTTGTAGTTCAGGTTATTTCTTTAATGCATTTATCTGCTTTAAAATTGTCTCCTTAGCCTCTCAAGGGAAACCAATATAATACACCATCACATTTCTCACAGGAGAAAAAAGAACACTTACTCTTAATAGGTGGCAATTTTGCCAGATGTTATTGACATAGTAAGTGCGAAATTTCAGTGATACTAAATGCAAAGTGCAGCAGATTAAAGAACAATGGAACAAAGTGCAAAATGAAGTTTAAAAAGCAGCAGTGTCAAAGTCAGAGAAAGTGTGAAAAAAATACATTTTAACAACACTATTAAGAACAAGTTTACTAATTACTGTAACTGGCACAAATTTAAAAGTACCTTCCTTAGACTCGGGAAAGTTTTTTAAAGTCTGATATTTTTTCTTGTCAGCATTTCTTCTTTTCTGTATGCACTGTAGCAGAGATATAACATTACTGGTACTAAAACAATGACACTTGGAGCTCTTTATTTTTCACTTCTTAACCCTTTCTTATCAAGTAATATTGCTGCAAATACTGCTATTTGAACAAAGTAGTGAACCATAGAAAATGTTTTGATAACTAATATTGAACAATTTAAAATAAAGACTATGGGATTGATTCAGTCATGCTTTACACATTCACCCACTGACGATAAGGAAATTTACACACTAAGAATGACTTCTCATTCAAAGTTTGGCAAAATTCTGCTTTGCTCTTACCAAAAAAATCTATACAATGTGCACAGTTTCCTCATATTCAATTATCCATTAAAATGCAATAATATAATATTGCAATTGTGATGCTCATCTTCTATAAATCAGAGAAGCTCCACTGCTCTCAGTGGCATCACATCAAACTTAAATCACTCAATTTTCTAGGTTTCATTTGAATTCTTCATATTGTATTGACAAATAGGACCCATTTCTCAGCTGGCAGATATACATGGACTTCCATTGAATACATTGCAACTATTCTTTGTTTGGCCTTCAGCCGTGGTGCTGTAGACTGTAGAGTCTTCAGTGACAGCAGCAGCACAGTAAGAACCTATAACTATAAAAAAAAAAAAAAATACACAACAAACTGAATGTTTTCAGGCACATGAATGACTAGGTCTGCTATGATGTTCTAGAAAGGAATGCTCATTTCAGCTGTCCTTCAAACAGTTCAGAAGTTCTTGCTCCAACTGGCAATGCTGGCAATCCACACAACTATTGCAAAGAGCAGCTCTAGTGTAAGAGACAATATCCTCAATCTAAACTAATCAGTTTTCTTCCTGCTTTTTGGAGACCATAAAGTGCCTCAGATTTTCAGGACAGTTCTTGGGCCAAAATCTAACACCAAATTCCTATGATCCTTTTCCAGGATAAATTATCAACATCACTAATTTTCTTGATTTTCTTTCAGTGCTTTCATTATTCAAGGGTACATCCAGGTTGCAAATGGAAAAGTGACTACTGTGTGAAGTACCCAAGATACTTTGATGCAGCTAATACAGACAGAAACAGCAGTTGAAACTGTAGTCCATGGTACTACCTGCCCAAATAAAAGCACAGGGTCCTAACCAACCCACATCACTGCACATCACACTTAATTTCATCATATTCTAAGCTACATACATAGCAAGCACAATTCCAGCTTAAAGCCCTAGTAGGGAATTCCAATCTCTGATCACTGTTCAAGAAAGAGCTTAATTTAAAGTGCATTTGGAAATAAAAGTAGCAAAGCATCAAGCTGTATTAAAATACTACTACTTTCTTCTTTATGACAAGGGAAAGTTAACTTTGCACAGGATGCAAGTAGCTTGCACTAATTATTATTCTGTTAGTGAGAGAACTTCTAGCATATAAATGGCTACCTTTTTAATGGAAATCTGATATTGTGCAGCTGAATACATCTGTATAGCTTTCTTGGGGCACTTTTCTTGAAAGTACATTTATCGTAGTCATCTATCACCACTTTTCCGCCTCATGACGGCATGCGGCTACATCAAATAATTTGTGAACTAGAAATAAAATTGGTTCAACTTTAAAAATTATGTACTGTACAATTTGATGCCAGGCCTAAGGCTCTACCCACTTGAGGAAGAAAAGATGTGGCATTGTAAATGATTCATTTGTTAAAGGATCTAATTATTTCTAATAAAGAAAACTCAGTGTATACAAAGTTATACCCTCTAGATCTTCATAAGAGCATAAAGAAAGCTACCAGGATTTTCTTTTTTGAGAGTTGGGAGAAGGAGGCAGAAGTGGCATTATTTCCTATAAATGTACTTTTTAAAGTCTCAGAAACCAAGTATAGATCCTGAATCGTGGTGTCCAGTTAACAGCATGCAGTTTAATACTGCAAGCATTAAAAAATTGTCTAGTTTGCTCTCTTCCACTGTGAGCTAAAAGTAGTTGATGGTGTTCCCCCTTTTCAACACTTTTTAGCCCAAGCCCATCAGCAGTGACTTGTACTGATGACATGCATTGCCTTCCCATCAAGTGCGATTACTATCAGTTTGGTATATCAGGTCTGCAGTAACCAGTAGCCATTGATTTCAGTGTATCAAACAGTACATACATGATTACTCAGGTGACTACAAAACCCTTACCAGGCACTGGTTATCCATGCTCTCTGGTTGTTGACCTCAGCTGTTACTTCCAGATTTTAAGGGAGTTATTTGATGTTAAAACACTTATTCTTCTGACCACCCTTGCTATTTTTTTTAACACCTTTGCCACATTTAGGGGTCCAGGTCAGAAACATGTTCTGTAATTGCCAACTTATAAGAGCAAATCCATAGACAGCTTCAGCCCTGAGCCCACAAAACATTGGTGCTGGGATCCTGAAGGAGGGCACACAGCGTGCTGGGGGCTGAGAGGACAGTACGGCTCTCAAGAGCTGAGCAAGAAGGCAGGAACATTCTTTCAAGCAGTCCCAGAAGTTCATGGTGACTCAAAGTGAGTTTCTTTGGCTCTTCACTCTTGACTTCCTTTCATCTTCAGGCAAAGAGAATGACCGTATTCTGTGCTCCAATGTGAAGTGGTTTGAGATTTTACTAACAACAATCGTGAAAGCCAAAAAGTAGATCTTTTAAATTATTTCTATGTTTTTAGCATGCCAATTCTTGGTGTAGATCTATGGCCTCAGCTAGACTCTTTACCTTAACTCTCCATTATTTCCAGGATTTTAGAACTGTGATATTATCATCTCTTTACTTCTTTTTCATTAAGCAGTTTACAAAAAGATAAACAACAAAAATATATATATATATATGCACCTCTAGAAGTCCCTCAAGCCATGAGTGGAGGCAGCTTTCACAGTTCTCCCATTGTGGCTTTTTTGTAAATTTTGTTTCAGTAAGTTCAGGGTAAGTTTGCCAACCATGACAAATGTTGAACCATGATGTCAGGCAGGGGGTGGAGGGTCTTTACGTGACTTGATATTTTTGTCTTGACATGTTTGTGCTAAAAGAAAGTTCACTGTCTAGGATTTTATCATATTCAATTATTGCTAGCAGCTTGTGCATTCAAGATATATTCCTAAAAACTACCATTAGAATAATTTGTTCTGCCTCCTCGTTCTAGAATGGCAATAATTGCCCACCCATCTTCCCCCTCCTTTATCTCCTTCTCACCTACTGAGTCTCTTCCAGTTCCCTAGGGGGGCTTCATCAGAGCTACATAAACCTTTGCTACATATATATATTTTACCTCCTACTGCACTGTTAATGGAACTCTTTGATCTCTTGCTAAACTGTAGTGGACTTCCCTGAGATAATGTTTAATCTTTTGCTGAACTTACAGGTATTCTGTAAGTCAATAAAACTGCCTTTTAAAGTTACAACTCCATAAAGAGTCATCTCTCTCTTAAGTATTCTATATGAGGGACACTACACAATTTCTTTCTACACTGTACTTAGGTTATAGTCCATCTCCTCATTCTTCTGGAAGTGCTTTTCAAATGACTTTAGAGATAGCTGAGGTCACACATTTTGAGTTTGACAGATATCATGTTTTCTTTGGTGACTGCAGAGAAATTGTTGGAGAACCATGAAGATTATATTAGTTTGTGGCTTTTTTAGGCACAGTTAGAGAGATTAATAACCAGTAAATGTAGGCAAGGGCATGTCAACAGCAAGTTTCAATGGAAGAGAGATACCAGATCAGGCATGGTAAACATCCTTTATGCAGTAATATCACTATTTTGATTGTACACAAATCTGTGAAAACATTTCTGGTTTTAGTTCAGCACAGCTAAAAACATGAAATATCATTTTTTTCTCATGCAATTGCATCTCAAGATGACAAACATCATGAATAAGACTAGCTTTCTGCAGGTTGGTGCTGACACCACAGAGCAGCTTTGCAGCTTTCCCAATTCTAATGAAGAGGATCAATTTGCCTGTATCTGCCTGAAATCTGACCACTGTTCCAGATTCAATCTCAGTTATTCAAGTGCTGAGGGTGGTAAAATGCTCATATCACATATGAGCAGGTATCTCTATCTGTCTTGTGAAAATTACATGAAGATATCTATATTCTTTTGATAATTTCAGTCAGTCTAAGAGTGTTCTCCACTGGAAGGACAAGACATCCAGAAAAAGATTGAATGAAGTTTTCCAAATAGACACATCCAAATTCCACAGTTTCTGCTCTTTTGAAAGATACATGTTACATTTTTCACCTCTCTCACTGATTACATTATAGGAGAGAAGTCAAGTAAATCACTGAAAATCTAAATAATCACAAAACATATTCTGATTTTTCTCACCTCTTATTTCACGTTCATTTCAAATTCAACAGTAAACTGTTCCCACCACTGACTGAATGTGCTGCGTTCATACAGTGTGCTTTGCCAGTGTTCCCATAAACCTTAAAGAGAAGGAGCAATAACAGAAGGCTCAGCCTTATATAGTTTGTTCAAATAATCAACCACTCTTGTTCATTCACATGGGCTAGACATCTAAACTCAGGATGACCTTGATGCTTCTAGACTAAAAGAAGGAGGCAAAACTATTTGAGCCTGCAGATGACTCCAAAAGACACTGATTTAAGAAACCACTTTTAGACCTCTTTGGAAATTAAGGTAAAGCTGCATTTCATCGTACTCGGAGTAAAACATCACGTTTCTGCATTTTCTCAGCATGATATGAGGCGATTAATATGCACTCATAAAAGAGTGTTGTTTTCATGATTATTAGGCTTGTATATATTTTACAGTCATTACAGCTTTTATGCTTCTGAACTAAAACCTTCCAACCTATCTTTCCCTTCTGAATTTGCATGAAATTGGCACTTTTTCCTAGAATTCCCCATGAAATTAGCACTTTTCTCAAAAGGTCACATGAAATTTTATAATAATGTTTTTGTTGCAGTATTGTAACAATACTGTAACAAGTTGGTCTGAATACCTCTTTTTCACTACACTCATTGATGGATATTTCTAGTATGATGAGGAAGTGATAGGTTACAGTAATGGTTAAAATTTGCCTTCAGTTAAGTGCCTGATTTGACAGGTCCTTAGAAATCTTCCAACAGGTCATTTCTACATTAATTTTTCTGTGATGTCTTGGGGAGTTAAGAACAATTTTGAGACAGGAAACAGAATAATCAGGAAGTTTTTCAAGGATATGTGGAATCATAGAATCATAGAATCATAGAACCATAGAATCTTAGGGGTTGGAAGGGACCTCGAAAGATCATCTAGTCCAACCCCCCTGCCAGAGCAGGGTCACCTAGAGTACATCACACAGGAACGCATCCAGGTGGGTTTTGAATGTCTCCAGTGAAGGAGACTCCACAACCTCCCTGGGCAGCCTGTTCCAGTGCTCTGTCACTCTTACAGTAAAAAAAAATTTTCAGATATTCACCTTGAACCTCCTATGCTCCAATTTGCACCCATTACCCCTTGTCCTATCACTGGTCATCACTGAGAAAAGCCTAACTCCATCTCCCTGACACTCACCCCTTATATATTTGTAAACACTGATGAGGTCACCCCTCAGTCTCCTTTTCTCCAAGCTAAAGAGACCCAGCTCCCTCAGCCTTTCCTCATAAGGGAGATGTTCTACTCCCTTCATCATCTTTGTGGCTCTGCGCTGGACTCTTTCGAGCAGTTCCCTGTCCTTCTTGAACTGAGAGGCCCAGAACTGGACACAAAGAAACTGGACACAAAGAAACATCACAATACTACACTTGCAATTGATTTATAGGCAAAACTATAAATTACTAGTGAGATTGTAAATTTTGGTCAAAGAGATGGGTAAAAGTTACCTCTCTAAGCCTTCTTCATCTTTTGTTCAGAACATATTGCAGACAAAGAGTCTTAGGAGAAAATGGAAAAATGAAATGCATGTTACAACCAAAACTCCCTTTTTGCCATTTTTATGTTAACTCAGGCACCTACTGTTTTTCTTTCCTGGTTCTCATTCTTCACCATAGAGAGAGTAATAAATGTTCTACCTACAGTCATCTCATAAAAGTGTCAGTCTTCAGTGACTGCATTAAAGATGCTAACAAAAAAAACTTGTCCTACCTTCTACTTCTTCAATCAATTTCTCCACAAGGAAATGAAGACTTGATTTAAATAATATGCCTAAAGGCAATCTGCAGAGGCTGTCCTCAAGGCTGTCTTGGTAAGCTCCTGCTCTTGGTTCTCCATTTTCCTGGTTCTTGAATAACAGATGTCACTGCAACAATAGAAGGCAGGGAAACCAAGACTCCTAGTCACCAGGTAAGTTGATGCATTGTCCAACAGTTCTTCAAAACAGTAACCCTACAGGAGACCCACCAGACCCACATTCATTTAAAAAAGAGGAAGAAAATTCCTCAAATCAATACTGAAGTTTCACAGAACGGCTGGAATGGGCTGCAATCTACTTACACTATTTCCAAAGCCACATAGCAAGTCACTGACTTACAAATATTACCAGCAAGAAACAGAAAGAATTTCCAAGTCTCAGAGATAATAAAATGTATCTCCAATTTTGCTCATCCCAGAAGCTCCGGAAAGAAAAAAAATCACTAGGTTCCAGAAAAGTCATGATATTACAGACTCCATTTGGTTAACAGAAATCATTCCAACTTAAATAATAAAACAGCAGCAGGACCACAGAATATTGGGATTGAAAACTTTCAAAGGATATTTAGAAAAAGCTAATAATAATAATAAAAAATAATAGGAATGAAAGGAATATAAAGGGGAAGCAACAAGTGACATTACTTTTAATATTTTAAAATATAAACCTAATTATTTTTTTAATGTGTCTTTTGATTAATTACAAAATAATCTCTAATTACAAAAAAACTGTTTCATACTCCTGATCTTCATTCCAAATGAGATATGGTTTTAGTTCCATATTTTCATAGTATACTGGAACATTATAATAGACAAGTCAGTCCAGACTGGATAATTTCTGTGAATTCCTTTGTTAGTAATGGCATGTTCTCTCAATGACTAAGAAAAAATAAATAAATAAAATAAACTTAAATATTTACCTTCTTGAATTATTTTCTAGTATACTCTAAAATTCTCAAAGTACTTTTTCCTCCAAACTGTGAGATGAAAATACTGTCAGATCAAGCTTCTTCTTACTGACAATTTTGTCAAGACAAATCTGTCTCTAACTAGCTTTTTTTTCAGATTCTGTCCTGCAATGCTGCTATCCATTGAAACAGACTTCTATTAGAAGAATGCTGAATCTTTCAAAAGCAGAGATTAATGGAATGAAAAATACAAAGTCTTATAGGTGAGAAAGGTGACTCAGGCCAAGACAATATAACCAGAACAGTCTGAAGGTGCAAGTTTTAAACTTGTGTTTCACATTCTGACTTTTAAAATGAAGCAGGGCATCAGATACAGGAAATAAATACATTAAAAGGGATGATAGAAGGAAAAATAGGAAGACAGGAAAAAGTAGAAAAGTGAAGAGGAATGGGTTGTATTTAAGGATAATTGAGGAAAAGTCACAGAGCGATGAGTAACAGACTCGAGGCAGCGTTAGTACAGAAAGGTAATAGAATTTGTTAAGTCAATTGACATAGTTAGAAAAGAAGAGACAAGCTTTCAGGCATGCAGGCCGTTTTTCACATCTGAAACAGCAGGGAGTACAATGAAACTTTTCAGGTACTGGATCTCTTATTACCCACCCACAGACAGTGTCAGAATCTTGACTGGCAGAGGAGGCATAGATTAATGATAGGTGACACCACCTGAATTATTCAAAATACTGACACCCAGAAAGTGTTAAAATACCACCAAGTTAAGATATGCTACTAAACCTCTTGGGCAAAGACTCACTTGGATATGGAGAAGGTAAATCTGGGGGTCTATTCTCATTTTATTTTTAACTATTGACTCCTCACCTTCCATTTGATCTTTTTCTGGAGACAGGACTCATTCCAGGGTTCTCCAGTGTCTCCTGAGACACTGATCTGTTCTTTCATGTTGGTGAGGGGGAGAGAAGTGCCCTCAGCTGGATGGTGAAGAGCAGCTGCAACTCCCACACCTGCCAAACATGCAGCTTGCACTGCCCACATCTGCAAAGGGTATCTAAAGAAAGGCGTAGCAAGCCCAAAAAATGCAATAGAAGGCCGATCAGGTCCATGAAGGACAGAAGTTTGCACAGAAAAACACAGCACAACTTTTAGTGCATCAAAATGCTCCTAGATTCACATTGGTATTTTTTTTTAGCCACTGTCCTTCTTCAGAATGATGGCATTATCATAGAGTGCAGGTTACTGTTTCCCATAGATGATTAATTGTGCCCAATTTACAGCAGGGGTATGTGTGTATGTGTATGAGTGTATGAATGTATTTGAAAATGGATGCCAATCACCTGGAGAACACCTTCATTCACTATAAATTTGGGGTTCCCAGCAACCGCCATGGTCAGAGTGTGACACAATATCTTTTACTGAATTTAATGTAATAAGGACACTGTTCCCCAACTACTATTACTTATTGCAGCAGCTCCTGGAGGACTAGCAGGTCAAGACCCTCTTGTACTTGGTGTTGTTCATGACAAACAGTAAGTAGTAATTCCTGTCCCCAAAACTAGCAAGCGACACACAACCTTAAGTATTTAATACACTTTCCATACCAATGTAAATACCTCACTGGCATCAAGATGCTACAAGACACAAACAAATGCTTTGTAGTATAGCAATCTGAACAGATCAGTTAATCTTTCTTGGAGTTTTTCTTCCACTTTCAAAAGAACTGGACACTGAGGTGCTCAGAGAAGCATCTGCCATTTCTGCTGCTATTTCTAATTCTAAAGGTTAAACCAAAAGGCAAGCGTACTAATGGTGAAGTGAACTAACCTACTGACACATATGGGATATAATTCTGTACTTACATATACCCATCTGAAAGATGTATGTTGACTTCCAGGGACTTTTAGAGAAAGGAAGGCTTTTTTTTCTACAGAATAGAAATGCTACGCCTGAAAGAGACATTCCTAGAGAATTCTGTGGGAGTAAGGATGGCACATCTGGGACAATAGATATTTCTGTCATCTAGGTAAGTCCACCCTCTTTCGCACAAAACAAACCCCAAACGGGCCAACTTCTCTGAGTCACACAGCTGCAAACCCATTAGCACTGTCATATTTCAGAAATGCTATTGTGACTGCCTTTCACACTGAAAAAATTCACTGTGTATAATAAAACTACAACCTTTTCTCTTGGCCGAGCCCACTGCTTTGATAGATTCTTTAGTTTCTTTCTTGTGATTTTTTCCCCTATAAGCAGACTGTATCCAAATTCTGCCATTTCTTCTTGAATTGTGTCTTCAGTAGTCAGATGTTTCTTTCTGACCACATCTCTAAAACACTTGTTCGGGCCTTTATCTTCTGCTTTTACCCTAATTATCTCCTTCACTACAGCTCTTCCTTTCTAGCCTCCCACATATTCATATCACCTTCTTCTCTGTTCAGTCCTCTACAACTAAGGAATATCTGCCTTGCCTTACAGTCTGACCCGATGTATCTTTCCCACACCTTGAATCCATCAATCCCCTGATAATGACATTTAAGATCCTTTCCCCCATTTCAGAGCTTTGCTCTGCTTATTTATTCAAGTTGGCCCTTATTGCACCTCCTTTCCACAACCCTGGCAGCAATTCCAGCTTTGACAGCTGACTCCCTATTTCTCTGTCAAACTAATAATGGTCTCTTCTTTGCTACCCTTTTTTTTAGCCAAATAGTAAGGCCACTGCCCTATTTTTCTTTTAAATTCCTTGTCAGTGCATTCTTCTGATGAAATGCCTACGTGAAAAAGTGCAGGAAGGGCTGGCAAGAATGCTGGGGTAGGAATGCAGAATGAGAGACTACTTTTGTTTAAAGCACTCAGAGCAAATACTGCATGTGCTTCCTCTCTTGCCTGTCCACTTGGGCTTTGCAGAGCAAGGTCTGTGCTTGACCACTGCCACATTCTGACTGAGCCTGTTACTCTACAAATTCTATACACTAGGGCAAATGCCACCTTGATCTCCATCTCCGTACTGCTCATCAACTTTGAAGAAGAATGGGTTTTAACTGAGGGCAAAATTTGTCCTCTTTCCTCAATTAAATATGGTCCTGTCAGAATGCTCTTACATTAGATGGGGACAAAAAGAAAAGGGAAAAAAAAAAAAAAAATGGAGAAAGGGCTTAAAATAGGAAAAATCATTTAAAAGACATCATTAAATATATGGGAATTTGAGCAGCTTTTAACAAAGAAAGCAGCTGGAAAGAAAGCCTAACTGTATTTTAAAATCTGACAATTATATTATGCTTTATAAATTCTTATCTTTAAAAGACAAGACTACTGTACATTGAGGAAGGCTAGTGAGAATTTTTCATGCAAAGTCAATGGCAATCCTAAAATTCAAGGACAGATAAGAGGTATGGCTCAGTCTTATGTTTATAAAGTGCTATCCATCCACACTTGCATAATATATTTTTGCAGAATCCTAAATCACCTAATAGTGATAAAATGTATGTTGGCCCAAGTGCCAGCATCAGAATGTTGCAATAAATTAAGTTCTGATACAGAAGCATAGCTCTGGTTATTAACCCATGCACAAATACACATTTGCACGCACACAGCAAACATGTGACCAAAATCATAAAACAACAGCCCTGATTCTACATGTCTGTAAGAGGACAAAACTTCCAGCAACGTAAATGCAAAATTTACTGCATAAAGCAAAACCTGAGTCCCTCATAACTGCGTGTTACATCCTGCAAGATTCATACTGAATTTAATTATAACAGGTACTTAAGCACTAAGTGAATATCATAGAAAATATAGATTAATACCCAGAATCAGAAATCTACTTCTGCCACCTTTACCTAAATATTAGCATAACAAAATTGAAATTTTATGGACATAATCTTGTACATACCTCATCAGACTCTCTAACCATTCACACTCTGTTAGAGTGGTCATCATTGAAAACTTTACAGCTTGATTTTTCCAAATAGCTAGCATTACTCTGTTTTTCTATCATTAGTGTATAGAATATCTGAAAAATATTACAATGAAGCTACTCTTAGTTATAAGATTTTGAACAGAAGTTGCTGTATTCTGTCTGTTGTAAAATTTAAAGTGTCATAATTTCTCCTGTTTTCTGTTTTAAACAGACTGCTCCCAGAATTTCCATTAATTTCCAGTAGCTGTAACAAGTCTGTTCCTGTGGAAACTGAATATCACTTCAGTCAACTCTATATGTAAGAACACTGTATGCTTTTATAGCCAAAATATCTGGCTAAGGCCAGCACTTTTTCTTCATTTATTTTTTATTGATATATGACAACCCTGATAAGAAAGAGATAGACCTGCCATATTTATAATGAATCATTTTATAATCAAATACTGTATATTAACCTGGTCTCTGGCCAATCTAGCACCTGGCTGCCAAGTTCATAATTACACTGTTCTACAGTGAAGGGTATGAAATAAATTAATTTCATACCATTTTTGGTCTTAGTCTAAAGTACATTTATTAGATGTCTAATGTCAGCAACAATTTGCTAATTCAGGTCTTGATTTTCCTTATTTAAATTCTTTTTTATGTCTCTCTGCTCCATATTTTTAAGTGTAAACCAATTTTTTATACTTATTTTACATCTTTCTTTGCTTAGTGATTTTGTACTTTACAGGCTGGTTCCAATTTGTTTTCCAGCAAGAACTTCAAAATACATATTTTTACCCAAATTCCAACAAGTCTAAAACTAAAATCATGAACAAGCTTAATATAAAATTATGTTTGGATTGTTGACTTTTACGGCACATCCATCTGTAATGATACATTACTTATCAATCCCTCATTTTTAATGTCAGACATGTTATGTTAAGCTAGCTTGTTGAAGTAATGGATTTACTGATTAGTTCCTGTTTTGGTCTATAATTGTTCAATGATTTCCTCAATATTAGCTTAACCGAAAAGCTTATATATAATTCTCCGCAGTATGCTTGACAGAAATACAGAAGCATTCACGAGAGAATAACAGTTTAAGTTAATCAATAAAGGTTTTATCAAGAGTTTTTAGTTATAGCTAATGCAAATGTTAAAAAAAAATGTTACAGCCATTAATTATTAGCAGTTTTTTTAAAGCACAAAGTAAGAGTTGAATAAATGTACTTTAAGACACTTAAAGCCCAGGCATTCTTTTTAAAATGACTAGCTAAAGAGCCCCTTGGGCTGTCTTTTTACTGCTTTTCAAAGCTCTAATAGCACTTTTTCACCAAAGACACACCCCTTGAATCCTCCGAGAGATACAATAGCATAATTGTTCTTTTAGGTTTTAAGGCCTTGACATATCTGTCACTGAAAGAACAGTGAATAATAATACTAGAACTATTTTATGCAAATTCCACTTAGAGGTTTCAAGATTTTTGTGAGACTGATCTTGCCTCCTTGTTGACAGTTTTATTGTCACATTAGCTTTACATGAGAAAGTGGTAAAGTTTTCTTTGCTAAATAATACCCCATTTTAAAATCTTTTAGATAAAGTTAAAAACAAATACAAAAACAATGAGATGGAAACATCAATTTGGAAAGGTATCACAAGAGAAAACAGCAGTCACTTGTAAGAATTTTTTCTCACTGGCTTTCATTTTTCAAATTATAAGTTGCAGTCATTATAACGTGTAATATATACAAAACTAATATTTACTTGCATATATGTGTATATTTACACACACATATAGGGTTATGAATAAAACATACCAGAAAGTGTATTCAAAGGCTAGTCAATGATGAATGGCTCATATCTCAAGGTCACAAAGCTACCAAATACTTTCTGAGTATGTATATGTTCATAGGTGGCTGACTGTATACAAACAAAATACATGCTAATATGTTGTAGCTATTAGATTCAGTTGACAGAAAACAGATGAGGGAATTATCTGCATACATCACAGAAGATGCTTTTAGGTCAGTTTTTCAAAATTCCCTGAGATGCAGAGATCTGAAGAAGATGCCATCTAAGATACAGTTTAAAAATAGTCCTAAGTACAGTATTTGTGAATGTATGGAGCCTGGAGCCTGTCTCTTCTGGTGCCAAACAGTATAGATCTCTAAAGAATTTACAAATAAGTCATTCTTTCATACCAAAAACAATTCTGCAATTGCTCTACCATCCTTTCATTGAGGAAGGTAGAGAAATACCTTTAGCTAGAAGAGTCTTTGACTTACAGTTAACAGTATCATCAGAATTCCTCAGACCACGACTTTAGAGACTGTGTCCAGTCCAGACATGATTCTTCTGACTCAGGTCTCTCTCCTCAAATTGCGCTAGGACACGAAGAGCAAGAATGACTACAGAAAACACGTTTCAAGAACATGAGATGCACACGGGTCACACCCTCTTTTTTTTTTCTTTTTTTTAAAGTGCCTGTAGGATAGAACAAGGGAAGTCTAATTTCCTTTCACTATAATCTTATCTCTATATACTTGCATATAAAGTTAAAATTTCTGCCAGCTCCTAGGTCAAAACCCTTTACAGAAAAAATAAAAAAAATAAAAATTGGAGTAGAAAAATTTTGTAGACTGAAAGGAGACCCTGTTAGTCCAGCTCCTATGGAAAGGAACCCCTCAAGGAAATCCAAACACCCTGCAGAGCAATGGAAGGGAGAAGATTTCATTTCAGTCCCAGTATTTAACCCTGGGATTTTTCGCTACAATATAACCCCAAAGGCCATGGATAATCCTTCCGGGGAATGGGAGAGAAGACAGGAACTGTACTACGTGGATCTATAAACTGCTCATGAGCAAGACCTGTCCAAGCACACAGAGCTCCTCCAAATACAGACAGTGGGAAGAGAGGATGCACGGAATCCAAGAGATTTATGCTGTGCAAGTTTTTTTGCAATGGATTTTCCACTTTTCAAATGTACTCCTCTACTTTTATACTGTGCCTCTAATTTAACTGTTTTCAAAGCATTGTCTCAACGTACAGACACTCATTTGATTGCATACAGGTGCAGAACTACCCTGTACGGGTGGAAAGGCAGCTCTGCTCAAGGGCATACTACGAATCCATATGATTATGAAAATAATCTTGGGACATTTAATATTCATAAGGAGCAAACATGACCTCCAATTTTAAGTCCTTACCTGAAAGCACTGTTGCAGAGTAAACTGCACAGAACTGTAGTATAATAAAAAGTTATTTTGCATAAAGTTTTGCAAAAACTTCTTAGTTTTGTTGTAAAATCGATTCATACTATTTTTATACTGAATTCAGCTGCATGAGTTGCTGGTACTGAAAGCCATGAAGCACCAGGTTCAAACTTACTTAGCTTTCTTTTGAGTCAAACTCATTATATAGATACAAATCAAATTCAAATTTGCCAGGTTAAACCTCACTTGCAAAAATGTGGAGATTCACAGAACTCTTCCCTCTCAGTACTCACTCAATAAATACCTCTGATCTACAAAAATCCACAGTTTCATTTATAAAGCAAGGGACTGCTATTGACCAGACTGTGTATCCCTTAGTCCTGGTGGTGAACAGCACCTCACCCAAGCACCTGTATTACAGCCAAGAGAATCGCTTGTAAGAGTAATTGATCAGCACTGTGTGAGGAATTCAGCAGAGTGCTTGTTGAAGCCAAAAGATAATGAGGCAGCTCCCATTAAGTGGCAGAATTACAGCAAAAAAAGGATAATGTGCTACTTAGATTTGACAAATGCAAAGACTGCTTGAGATTATTTTTTCTCCCCTCACTAAGCTGTTCTTTAAGGAGGTCATATAATCCAGATGACAGGTACTCAACCAAACCCCTCCACCAACTCCACTGGCTCCAATGGCTCAAGGTGGCCCAACCTGAACTGTTGGTTCCTCCATCACAGGTAGTCTTTTTCATAGGGACTGTGGAGAAATAAAAGCCCTTTCACCAGAAATATGCTCAAAACTGCTTTAGGAGGTGGTTTTCCAAGGCATTCAACCATCACAACATGAGGTATTTGTTGATGTGTAACTGGGTACATTTGCTCCTTACATTGTAAATGTAACCACAAAATAAAGGTTGCAAGCATTCAACCTTGTTGAGTTGCCATTTCTTTCCAAAGTCAGTGTTAAGTAGTGGGCTGATGTCAAAAGGTTGGAGAGGAAGTATGCAGGTGCTGGGTCTGCAGGTAGGTAGAGTAGAACAAACATCCTGGTAATTGTTGAGAGATACCATAGAGAAAAATATGAATAAGGAATATCCCTTTCTGGCATCACAAGGAGACAGGTGGAGAAAAGCCCTCAGCAAGGTCTGATTAGCAGAAAAAATGCGTGTTGTGTGTTGCATGGCTTCTTTGAAGACAGCAAGTGTCCCAAAAGTGGGATGTGTGGGAGGCAGAGCAAGGACTCACTGATCCCTCAGGTCAGGATGCCTAGCGTTGAGAGGCCCACACCACCACCCCAACCAGGAGTAGGGCAGCTAGAGGTGCAACAAGACCAGTCCCAGCCCCTGGCATTGGGTATTGGACTGAGGCTGTGTTGATATCTCAGCCCACAAGGGGCTTCATGGGACCTTTGGGCAAACCAGGACATTGCTATGGGGAACATGAGACTGGCCCTGCTGCAGTATCACTGGGGCAGAGACTGTTGGCCCTAAGGGGCTGAAACTACGTTCTAGGTTCTGAGAAGAGTGGGGGAGTTCCAGGGGAAGTCGGGCAAGGGTGTTCAGGCCCATAAGTGCCCTTATGGGAGGAAATGTCCTGAGTCACCCATTTGGAGATTTCAAGCAGAAACAGCAATTGCTGAGCAAAGTGCTTGGACCACATTTTAAATCCCAGCAGGGATGCAAAGGAGAATACAGGAGATGTTTTGAGTCCTACATCTGCATCATCCATAAGGGAGTTCTATAAAGTTACTATAAATTCTGCATTCAGACAGGAGTAATATCAAACCCATACTTCAGGGTTTCACTTGGTCAAGAGAGATTTATTTATTCTAAACGCAGAAGTACTCAGCAGCAAGAGAGAACTGCCTTCTTCTGAATCAGCACAGACTGGATATGGCAGGAGACAAGGACACTAGATAATATATATCTGAGGTGAATTTTTGTTTAAAGCTGCCTGGTATAGTTTCCTTGAATAACTCAAACTAGTAGGGAAACCAGGAATTTTCTGCCTTTCACTGCAGCCTAAAGTAGGTTTAATTTTCTGAAATTTCCTGTGATGATCTAAGTTCTTCCAGTTCTTTCACTTTCCAGGGGCTCACATACTGGGACACAGTGGCCTTTGCAGTTCTGTGCCTTTTAACCAAAACATTAGGTCCTATGGGCTGAGGTGCTTGACTTTAAACTGAATTTCTTGGATACTCAGGATCAACTCAAATAATAATGACTTGTATGCAGCTCCATTGAAACTACATTTTATTCTGAAAATTTTGGCTCTTTGATCTGAATTTTAATGTAGATCTATTATCAAGGGAATTCATATCTAGTTTAGATTTTAATTCAAAAGTTCATTTAAATTCTAGTTAATTCCAAATTGTTAGCTGATCTAACATAATTTTTTCTCAGGCATCACAAGTGCATTATGGCACAAATATATAAATAAGATAATATACTTCATCTGTTTCCTGAACTAAAAATGGTATATTAGAGATACAGACAGTTTAGAAACTTGTTCCTGGTAAGGCTGCAATGAAACTTAAAAAACTGCAAATAATCAAGAGAATATGTGTATTTGGCATAACTTGAGAAATCAAGGAAAGTTTTACTTTTTCTTTTAAGTCAACATGACACATGAAGGAAAAAGTGTATTTTTAAATACAAGCAAAGGTAATTTTTTTTTCTGCTTTACCTTTTAGCCTATTTATCCCTTCATTCCTTAACTCCTTGCATATCCTCAAGCATGAGATCTAAACTAAGATAATTTCATCTTTATATCTCCATGTATGCAGCTGATAAGTTGCCTGCCTGCTTAAGCTTACTTTCCT
>NW_009953299.1:2812274-2814113 GCF_000747805.2 Chaetura pelagica
TGATTTAGTATGTACAATTAGACGTCTACATCCAAAACACCTTTCTACAAATCCAGCCTACTGAATAAAACTCATTACCTTTAGACATTTCTATGGACAAAGGTTATGCTTTTCTAAGCTATGTTAATCTCTTTGTCTAAACATCACTAATTGGTTTAGATCAGAGCTACACTGTTTTGAGAAAAGGGGTGTGATTAATGTGAACTAAATTTGACTGGATCAGCTCAGCATCACTCTACAGTATACACAAACTTATTATCATTAGAAATGTGAGAGTGCTTGGGAAACCCCAGCCTTGGTCAGCACATTCCTTGCAAAAGCCACCATAGAGGGTAACCTGTTGAAAGTTATCTTAACTGTACTGAGGACCTTCTGTCAAAGGAGTTGCATTGTGAGGCAAGAAAATTTTCACCAGTCAGGAGGACAAGCTGTGACATGAAGGGTTAAATATCACATTTGGCCAGGAGCTGTGAAACAAACAAACAAACAAAGAAGAAGGATATCTAAGAGCTTCAGGAGCAGCTCTTTCACTTCCAGGGACATTGAACTGCTGCTATGAAACTATGGAAGGTAGTCCTGCCCCAAAGAATTGTTGTCTTGCATCTGTCAGTTGCCTCAAAGGGCAGAAGTCACTCCCTAAGCTAACAAAGAGAGAGAAAAGGGCTCTGCCTCTAAAGTGTTTTGTCCATCTCAGGACTTCAGAACCTGATACAAGGTTCGATTGCCAAATATGGCAATGGGAATAGTATCTGTGGCAAATAAGGAACCAAAGAAGAGAGAGACAGAAAATGGCACGAAGATACTATAGGAGAATGGAAGTTCAGGAGAATAAATAGAAAATAAAATCGGCAACAGAAGATTGTATGAAATTACAAAGAGAATGGAAAAAAGTACCGAACGGAGAATGTGATATAAGCACAACACAGTGCTGTGCAGATCAGTTTCACTGTTGCTCCAAGTGAGAAAGCGAGGCACGTCAACATTCCTGGAGGTGACCTCTCTCCCACAAGAGTTCCAAGCATGGCTCTCTCAGCCCACTCCTTTTCAGTCATTAGAGAGATAATGTCTTAATTATGAATCTGCATTCCACATGAGAGGTACATAGGGAACTAAGCCTCACCCAAATACTCCTTCCTTCTCTTCAGCACTTTCTTGAAGTGGTGTTCCTGGAAAGCACTAAAGCATCACCTTTTCTTTATTTTAGCTTGTTGGAATGGCAAAGATCTTTAACATGGCACTAGCAAACAGAAATAAAGCAATTTATCCTCAGTACTTATAGCAGTGGATTTTTGCAGCCAAACAACAGCATCCCTTCATGGCTGAACTCTACGATCTCAGATATTTTGTGTATTCTTGTTTCCCTTACCAGCCTATCTCTGTTCAATGTAAAATCTAGGCCGCTTTCACACATCTTTTTGTAGATGTAAATTAGTCCACTCAAGCTTAACATAGAGAAGAAAGTTCATCTCCAACTCTTCCAAATCACTGTGGACAATATCCACAGCCTGTTTGCCATTCAGACCCATAAAAACAGAACACTTTTCAGCTCGGGTCTGTGTGTCTGTGCCTTCATAGTGAAACTCTTAAGTGTTGCTGAGATTCTTTCTGCATCCCATTCAACTAAGCAACTGTGAAGGACCAGGTATTTCCTTACACAAACATGAAATGTCCTTTGAGTCAGCCGACAAAACTGACTTAAAATGGCGTCTCCACGCGGCGCTGAACCCCCTCTGTGTGTGTGTGGGGGGGGCAGCTGCTGCGGGGGAGGAGCCGTGGCCAGAAGCAGGGGCAGGACTAGGTCCCGTCTGATTGGCTGAAAAGCCCGGAAATGCAAAACTG
>NW_009953299.1:2814517-2824607 GCF_000747805.2 Chaetura pelagica
TCCAGCGTCGGCAAACAGCCGTGCCGCAGCTACGGGGGTGGGGTGGGCGACCTGCGCTTGGAGTGCCCGCAGCCTCTTTGCTACCCAGCTCATCCTACCTGCACTGCCGCGTGGTGAGACAATTCCGGCTACCCCAGCTTATAGGGGAAAGTATAATCCAGCCATTCGGGCATATCCCTCCCCTCTCCTTCCCTCACTTAAATAAGATGTGTAACTAAGGTGTACCCATATATGTTTAATGTGTTGTAATCACTCCTTTTGAACCTTCTGCCCCAAATTGCTTTGTTTTCCCCACAATAAACCGTGCATTTCTTTAGAAATATTAGTAAGCACTGAGCAAGTTATTAACTCGAAAAGTCAGGGCATAAGTCCCTGTCTCCTCTGTGTGAGGCGATACCCACGTGTGGATCTCTCAGCAAATCCTGATAAGTTAATACACTCCAACAAGGAGATATAATAGGTCACGGATCGTGACAGCAACACATACAGACTCCCATCTCTCACTATTTATGAGGTGCCTCGTCTGAGCTTGGAAAGACTCTGCTGGTTAGTTTGGACAGTTTAGTTCTTTAAATCTCTTTCACAAGCACAGAGAAACAAGAGAGAAGGACTTTGTCCTTGCTGCATTTTGTCTACTTCTTCCAGTAAAAATGACATGCATTCCATTCCAACTCCTGCTGCTACTCTCCCTTCTTATCCTTAAGATTTTGCCATTTTTGCAAGACTTCCAGACAGTACCTCTTCTTGTAAATTTCATGATTCTCCCTCTAGTCGTGGTCAAAGCTCAATCTAACCTTTCATTAGTTTTCTTTAGCCCCATCCTAACATGCTGACAACATGCTTATTGCTGTTTCCTTACCTTTCTTATTTAGATATTCTCCTCCAACAGACTTTCTACTGATTCTGTTAAATTCCTGGAGTGTGCTATCTCCTGCAATTCCAGTCTTCATTTCACCAGTGCAACATAATATAGAGTAAAGCTTCAGCTGTGTAGTGCAGGACTTGTATAATCTGAAATGATAATAAAATACAGCTTTAAATGTCTAATATGACTTAAAATGCAAATAAAATTAATTTGGTGGACAACATCTAGTTGTACGAGTCAATTGTCTTAAAGTGGGTCAGTGGTCAAAAATGAAAGCTCCTACTGATTTAGATACTGGGGAAAGTGCTAACATTTAAATATCCACAGCATCTAATCTTCTCTGCCTATTACTTGTCTTGTGCTGGTCTCTTCATTGCTTCAAGGCCAAAATTCTACTTTAAAAAAAATAATTTTAAGAAAATAATCACATAGATGTATAGAAAAATACATAAAAGCATCTTTGACACAAAAAATGTAAATCACAACACTTACGACTTATTTTCTTTCTCCTTCCCTTCTTTTTCTAAGATATAAAAAGAATAACTTAAAAAAAAAAAAAAAAAGTTAAAAAAAATATGAAACCTGGCATAGTTATCATTCATGTTGATGTCAACAGCCCTACATAGACAGGTAACAGAAAAATACCACCCCAGGAATCCTATTCATGGTGCACAGCAGGGCCCTGTCTGTAATTACTGTGGCCTAGTTATTTCTCAGGGAAAAAAGTCCAGTACCAGATCCTTTTTTTTTTTCTTAATAGGTGAAGTTGAACCTAAAGCACTGTAATTTTAATCAAATCTTTCCCATCTGCGTGTAGTGTCTCTGGGAAGTTGAAGATTTAAGTGTATGTTGTAGGGTTTGCTGAATAGTCCCAGCGGGGGGAGAAAGGGCAAAGAGATGGTAATTATGTTACACTTAAAGGTATTTCTCTTGCCAAGGAAGGGATTTTTTTTTGTTGGTGCTTTTTTTTTTTTTTTTTTCTTTCCCCTTTCTCTCCCTGTCTCTCTTCTCCCTTCCTCTAGTGAGGGTTAAGATGTTGTCACGGACAGAAAGAAAATACCGCAATGGAATAGATGTCAAAGCCAAGGTGAGGGAGAATGATAAAGCAGCAGTTTATAGCATAGCTATGAATTGTTTTAAAAATAAAAAGGATTTAAGAAAGATGATGAAGTAGTTTGATGTGGTATTTTCTATGTTGCTTCTTTTCCCTAGTGAAGTCTCATACTCAGAAATCCTAAGAGCTTAGAGTGACCATGCTACCTTTATCTTACTTTTTATTCCTACTCTCTTACCCCTCTTTATGAGTTGATTATATAGTTTGCATTACAAGTCTGCTGTTTGTGTCATTTGAATTAATTGTACCATTTTGCCGTATGCCAAAATTTCAACAGGAGAATGATCAGACTCCTGTATCAGATGTTTCAGTCTAGCATTCCACTTGGCCATAAGTGAATATTAAGGAAATATGTCCTTTAGTGCTTTTTGGGAGTGAACATAAGTTGAGGAACTGACAAAAAGTTAAACCAGAGAAGGACCCATTCAGCTGTTACAGTTTTAGAATAACAACACACTTAAAGTCAAGCTGGTATGTGATTGCATTCTTAAAACAAGAGCTATCAAAATATCATTTTGTTTCTTTAACTTATGGTTTTCTGTTTTGATCTGTTGCCACTCTAGTTTCTAGACAATGCCAGCATAACAAGGGTGATGCTGAAGTGTTCAGTTGCTGCTTATAAGGAAAATGTTTCTTCCCAATGCTTCAGTTATAGATATATTTGGACTGCCAGTCTGCAGGTCTATGCCAGTCACATGCCAGATCCCACTCCCACGGCTTGTCCTGTGAGCAAGAAGGTAGCTGTGCTCGTGTAGAGGTTAGTAATAATGCAAATAACTGGATGACTCAAACATGCTCTCTAGATAACAGAACTGTAGTTGTGGCATCTGCCTTAAAATACTCACTCCCAAGGAAAGTATAATAAGCTTCTATATTGACTGAAAGTGGACAGTTAATGAATCCCCAGGTTATTAACTGATCAACTCCAATACTACAGACCTACTTGTGTAGTTTTATGTCCTGTCTTTTTGAGAGGGTACAGTGTGATATATCAGTACCAGTTTGGGTCTATAGCCTTTGAGTTTCCTTATGTACCAATCTGGGCATGCTTTCATCAATGTTAGATGAAAAAAATATAATTAGAAATAGCAACAAGAAAACGCTGTATGTCCAGAAGCAATTGTTTCTTCCAGTTTATAATTTTCCAGCTTATGCAGGAAGATCTCCTCTTGCAGTCTACCTTGCTGAGGCATTGCTGAATTGTTATAAGACACCAAAGTTCAAAAGTACAGACAAACTAAATATGCGGTCAATACTTATTAACTTAAGAAATGATAGGACGAATAAAAGAAAGAATTTATTTTTAAAAAAGAATCTAAAGCTACAAAGTATAGGAAAAATTAGAGACCTTTCTAACAAAAAGCCAAAATCTTCCTTTTACTGAACTTAAATTCATTGGATCTCATTATATTCTTTCAAAATCAAGTATAATTTACAACTTAATTATTAGAAACAAAGGAAGGAAGGAATATGAAGAAATAGCTTTGCTTTTTCAGTGAAAGTTTCACATTATTTACACAGCTTTCTGTTCTGACTCACAATTACCTTGAGATATACTACACTCCACACCACCCTTTCTGTTCTTTGTATATGTATACTCTTGATTGCTGTTAATTTAGGCAAACATGCTTAATTCTAACATGGATAATACCATATCAATTTTAAATAGTATATATGTGCATTTCTATATAGAAAGCATACAAACACAGTAATTTCAAGATTTATTCTTATTGATAAATTATTCTAAAACAGTTACTTATCCCAGAAAACTTTAGGTAGAGAAATATACCATAATGCAACATCTATCAACAGGAGAACAAAGGAATACAAAAATTAACAGTTTAAAATAATGGATGTTCAATGTTAGCATTTTCATATTCTATGTTGACCATAGTTATAATTGTAAGCTACATGTCCAATAAGAACAGCTGGAATGGAAAAACACCATCCAAGAGCTGAGATAGGAGTCTCTAAGAGCCTTATTATTTTAATTTCCTGACTTTAATTTTAACTTAGTGTTTACTTAGTATAATACCAACAAAGAGATTTTGTATTGTCTAAACATTTCAAATACAATACATGAAATTGGGAAATGAAGAAGAGAGTGAGTGCCACCTTCTTGAAGACACTGAAATATTTCTGGGGTTAAATGTGTGCAAATGTCTGTAAAATTTACACAGGCTTTGGTACAATATTATTCCACAAATATTCTACCATTCAATGTGAACCATTTAATCGGACTAATTATATATATGGACTGTCAGGACCATACCACTCATTTTTATGCACTTTTCACTGATATATTCATTGGAGTGAAAAACATTCATTTAAGTTCTATGAAACTGTTTAATGGTGACTATGGTTCATTTCATAGCACTTAAAGAGTAATATTTACAAGAAAAGAGTTTCTAGCAACCAGAGACAAAGATGCTGAAATCCTGTCATGGTAAGTCGAACCTGGCGTAGACTGAGGTGCCACATAGGAAAAAACCCTCAAAACTCTTTCTTAAATAAGTGAAAAAGGTGGCAAAGGTATTTAGTCACTGGTTCCCCTGATATCACCAATAGCAAAATGGTAAGATGGAGCCTAATTTCCTTATTCTAGCCAACTCATGAAGCCAAAGGGTAGTTTTGGATTTCCTAGTTGCAAGACTATCAATATGGTCTCAGGTTTTGCTTGCACCTGCCCTTTCTAGAGGTTCCTCACAATTAGCAGAGCTGTTCTGCTAGATTGTCTTTTAAACTGATCAGTTTCTTTTGAAACAGGGCTGAATAAATTCAAGAGGAATTTTTCACAGAAAGCAAAACTGGCATAAACATATTGGAATGCTTTTGGTTCAGGTTTCATTTAGGTTTGGTTTTGGCTTAGTTTACTTTGTTGCTGTTTGTATTTATTAAAATCTCTCTGATGGCCTAGATCACTATGATTTAAGAGAGAGAAGAAATAAATAAGAATTGATTTGCTACTGTGGCTGGTATCATCACAGATTTTCCAGATTTGACTTAAGTTGCTGGTAAATTGCTCCCTGTCTATAGACTTAGATATGGTAAGGGCTGAAATACTTTAATGTTTAATTTCGTGTTGAAGTATGCAAAAAGTAGTTTTTTCTTTCAATATGCAAGTTAAAGATTGTTTTGTATTTTCCCATAGGCCTTCATAATTATAACAGGACTCCTATCCTGTTGCAGCAATTTACAGTCAATACAGTTGCAACCTGCTGTTTACTTCCGTGTTGTGTATTGTGCTCTCTGAACAAATACAAGTGAACACATACTAGTGTCTGAGAGAATGGAATTCCTATATTGTAATTTAATGGAATGGATTGCTTTATAGAAACTTGCAGGGAACCTGGAAGAAAGTTATAAGATGGAAGCAAATATGCATCAAATACAATATTCACTGCCTAAGTTGTATTTCCTGCCCTGTGAGTAACAAGAATTTTATCTCCCACCCTCTGAGTTTCTGTCAGCAATCAACACCATTCACAACACATGCTGGATAGAGAAAAATTACACTACAATGATAGTTGATCTCTGTTATGACATGTATCTTCATGGCTACTGAGGAGAGAGATAACTCATCACGGAAATAGCCATGAGTGATATATTTCTCTTTCTTCATAAGAAGTGTCACAATAGGTATTGGCCCTCATGTACTTCCTATTTAGAAAACCATTATTCTTAAGGGAAAAAAAAAAAAAGTTTTTAACAAAGTGTAAGAAAATTAAACCACAGAAGCATAACTAGAAAAGGAATTTTTCAATCCTCTACAATTTAAGGAAGTCTTAATTTTCTCATTACATGACATACCTACATCTAAACGTGAACATGTGACAGAATATCATTATATTCATAGAAGTAAGTGCACATGCTAGGTGGAATATACCCCAAAATGGTACACAAAAAAAATTCTCTTTGAAGAAATTTATTATAGCTAGACTGTTAACAGGTGAGGCAAGAATATGATGTCTACAAAGATAATTCTACATGAGCTCCAGTAAAGCCTTTATAACATCATGATCTGTCACATATACTACAGAATGACTGTCTTCAAAACAGCTGGAGAGGACTGAATTTTGGCCTGCTTTCTTACAGAATAAAGAGAATCCCACCCATATGCCTGTTAGACTGTCTTTGCACCTCTTCCAGCAGCCGGACAACTGCACAACATTTGAAATAGTAAAAATTTTAAAGATAATTAAATTTCTGGATGATTTGTGAAAATCAGTGGCTGAAGAAGGAAAGTCTCTCCTGAATTCCCATCAAGGAACAGCAGGGAGAAACTGGCTGGTACATACTTCTCTTGGCAGTAACCAGCCAGCATGTGCACAAGGTGAGTTTGCCATACAGGTTATCTGAAGTCTGCATGGGTATTGTAAGGGGGAACCTGAGGCTTCACTAGGATCTCATAACACCCAAAAAGCATATTAGGAAACATGGCCTTGCATGTTCTGTTGCTCACAGACGATTTGACTTTTTAGAAATGAAAACATCTGTGTATCTCCAATTGTATAGTCAGGGCTGCCTAAAATCTATCTTTGCCTTGGGCAAACTTCTTTCTCAGAACCTCAATTCATGGGCTTTATGGCCAGAAGATAAATTCTAAAAAACCTTGAGCTCCTAGCTTGACCTACATAACAAAATCCATAGAATTTTATGTTATAGTTCCTGCAGTATTATTCTCCTTTTCTATGTAAGTGAACTATATTGAATTTAATAAGTCTAAGGAGCAAAAAGATTTAGAGGTGAAGGATTATTTTCATCTCCTGGCTAAGGCCCATACCCATAAAAGTGTTCAGGAACTGAAAAAATCATATTAATTCAGTAATAGTATGTGTCAAATTACACAGGTATTTATATTTTTCAATAGCTCTAAACTAAGCTTCTTATAGATTGCTATGGGGTTAGACAACCAAATTCAGTTCTGATCTATAAAGCTTCAGCCTTCTACAACACAGTGACTCTGGTCATCAGTCAGAAGAAGTCGTCACTGCACAAAAGCCAAGTTTTTCAAACTCTTCAGAAAGTTCTTGTTACACCAGGTAGCTGCTGTGTAAGATGATGAAACATTGTTTAAAGTGACAGATAAGTCTGTAATTCTCAAAATATTCTTATATGTGATGGTCAACATGTTATGCTCTTTTATTTCGCTTGCACCCTGAGATATTGTTTTCACCATAAGATATAAATCACAATAAGCTGAAATACATACTTTTCAACATACAGAAACTACTACAAGGTAAATTAAGCAAATTCATATGTTCCAATCTTGTTACCTGTTAACTCCTCTGGTTTGTTAAAGTAAAAATATTGCTTCATGCCAAAATATCTATAAACCTTAAGTGTGAACAATTCAATTTCCCCATAAAAATAAATAAATTTTTATAACATTATATAATATATACAAGCACATTTAGTATTTACATTTAACTTTGTCATTTAATATTTATATAACTAGCCACTTCTGAATATACTTATGTGATCTTTTTTCCTAGACAAAATAGATATTAAAGTGAAAACAACACAATACAGAAGACCAACTGTTGGGTCTTGTACTTGGGCCATAACAACCCCTGGCGGGATTAAAAAGAAATGTAGATGTGGTGCTTAGGTACATGGTTTAGTGGTGGACTTGGCCATGCTATGTTAATGGTCAGAATTTATGACCTTCAGGATCTTTTCCAACCAAAACTATTCTAAAATTCTTTGATTCTATAAAAGGAACTTTTAACAAGTTATGGATGCTTCATTTTATATAAGAAAAAAATTTATGAAGTACTAACCACCTGCATAGTGAAAATAATAATTTCTTCCTTTTTCCCCTCCCAAGCATAACCCAAATCATTAACCTTTTTAAAAAAACTGAGTTTCATTTCTCACCCCAGCAGAATTTTAAGAAAAGCATGCCATACTCAACCCAAAGAGACACTTTTTTCCAGTCTCTTGAAATTGTTTTTGAGTATTGGTTGTACCTGGTCTTGTCTATGCACTTTGATATATACCTTTTGCAACAACGTGCTATACCAACCCACTGTATATGGAGATAATTAAATGTTTGGTTTAGGAGGCACTCAAAATATACATGTGATATCACATTATGTCAGTATGATCCTTAGGCTATGATTTGTATTATTGGTTAATTAAGGCATGGGAAATAATGTATATGAAAAGATATGTCTTCTTTACTTTCAACAAAATAAAAATTTAAAATCAAAAGCATCTGTCTTTTTTCGTTTATATGTCAAAATGTAATTGGCTATGGTCGGGGTTTGTTGCCTTTATTACTTTTAATAGCTGTACAGCCACTGATTGCCCAAGCTGATGGTTAATTTAATTTCTGTCAATACAATATTGGGGCTGTCTGCATATTCAGGCCATGATTAACTGCAGCAGAGTCCATAACAGTAGTGTTATTATTACTGCGTTTAACTACCTCTCGGGATAAGACAAATTAAATTATGTTGAAAATGCTGTTGATTATCATTACGGACTTATTTGTAGAGCACAATTACTGATCTGTTGTAAAATAAATCAAATTTTTTATCATCTTGGTATAAATTAAATGTAATGTAGGCAAATGGAGAGTGGTTACAGAAAGGGTTCAGGCAGCTTTGTGTAAGTCAACCAAGCACTGAATTAAAATAATAATCACAGATGAACATGATATTATATTTTAATAACAAGCTACTTCATGACCAAATGTGCCTCATAGATTATGGGACTTCAACAATAAAAAAGCAAACTCAAAATGCTTTATGTGCTTTTGATTTAAACAAGGTTGAGTCCTCCATATAAATTATTTTCTACTGTTTCTTCTACACACACACTGGAAACATAGTTCAAATAACCAATTTAAGGCACCACTTTAAAAATATAATTACACTAATAGCTTACATATGACAGTACTTTAGCTCTCCTCCTCCCTCTATGATATACTTATCTCTGCCATACTGTATTAGTATCTTATGGAATGTGGGGCTTTACTGATAACTTCAGTGAAAACAAAATATGTGCAACATACTTGCAAATATTTAATTACATTGAATGTTCACTATTAAATGCCCCTTAGCCCTACTACTTCAGAAAGGGCCAGGCAGTTAATTATGATTCATGAAGACAAATGGGAGCAGGTATGAATTAGTCTTATACTGCTCTCTCCATAGATAAGTGATCTAGCTTTGGTCAGGTTCCTTCAGACCATCAACAATATCCTTGTTCAGAAAACCAGGAAGAGATAATGCAAGGGAGAAATAAGTAGAAGATGCCTCCACTTCCTTTCAAATCAGTTACCAGAGTTCAGCCTGAATCTCTCTCATGGAGCTAGTTTCTCAGCTGGTATGTTCATTGTATTTCCATCAGTTTCATCAATATTCTGACAACATCAACTATGGATCTGGTTAGAGGGACTTGTGACACAAGTCCAGCTCACCCGTTCCTCAGCAATCTCTGATGAAAAACAGGCTTTGCTAACTGCAATGTATTCTTTACATTAAAAAAAAATCTCATTGGCATCCTTTGACATTTTGCCTACAAAGAAGCCACATAAAAAGTCTCAGGATAAACTATTTCAGTAGATGTTCATCAACTCCAATTATTAAAATACACTTTCAATTTTGCCAAACATTAATACTTTGGTCTACAATCATCCACAATTTCTCTTTGCCTCAGACTTACCTCTTCTCTTTCCTCCCTATATTTTCAGCAGGAGTAACTCAGTGGTTCCCACAATTGAACTAAATCTGCACTAAGAGTCCTTGAACCCCACAGTTCATGACAAGCCAACTCCTCTGAGTGTTTTTTCCCAACACACTGAGCTACTAACTGCATTAGGTGTGCCCAGAGCTCATGGCACTCCCAAGATGCTAATCACATCCATTATACTCCAAGCCTTGCAAAAACTCATACCCAGCTCCCGAGTACACAAGCAAATTACATCTGTAAAGCACCCTTTGGCCTAGCAAAAATATGACGGGCAGTGAGCCACAAGTTCTAGCTGCAGCTCTTCATCTGACGTTAATAATTCTGTGCACTACACAACCCTTATTATGCAGCAAGGCCTCATTAAGAAAGGGACAAGTATCATTTGCCATATTTTGCAGATGGATTAACTC
>NW_009953299.1:2824625-2914367 GCF_000747805.2 Chaetura pelagica
AGGAATCAAACCCCAGGTTTTTAACAGAGCAGACCCAAGATGCACATACTTAGCTAAGCTGCATTTTTAAAATATATGTATTTGGCTGTGCTCTCTGCAGTTACCAAACCATGTTTCCACACAAAGCCAGAAGCTGAACCAAGAAATCTTCATACTGCTGATAAAATAATGAACACTAGAATGATTTTGCATGACAGCAGATTTCTTTCTTTCTTTTCTCTTGTTTAAAGATGTGAAAAATGTCATCGAAAATTATTTCAGTAAAACAGCAATAAAAGTAATTTGGAGAAGTGTCTTAATTAGAAGATCAGAGGATTAAAAAAGTGAAACTGCTCAAACTCCTATCTGCTCCCTTGTATAAAACATAAAAGCAGTGAATGAGCTACAAGATATTAAAGTTCATTCCTTGGTGTTTGTATCACTGAGTTGAAATCTAGAAAATCTGAGGCCTGTTCCTTACTCTACTATAGACTTTCTTTGGTTACAGCAAGGTAACATGATCATAATTCAAACTCTTTTTGCTATTATTTATATTAAAAATACTTCATTACAATCATACTTTTTTTCAGCTTGCTTTACTGGCTTGAAGAGCTCACTTTTAGGGTCATTTAAAATGAGAATGTGTTTCTCACAGTTGGTTCATTTAAACTATGCATATCAGCATCACAGCCATCCACAGAATTGCCTATAACCAATAGGGGTTTTAAAAAAATCTTTTAACCATTAACTTTACAGCACATGAAATTCTACTAGGCACTTCAGACTACTATAAAAAGGAATGAACCCTGCCACATAGAATTTAGAATATAATAAGTGTATAAGAATATATAAGCGTGAGACAAAACAAGGGTTAGCAAAACCAGAAGGGCAAGATTTTAGCTGTACTTTGAGAAAGAAAATATATACCTCAGAATGAGATAGAAAATGTGCAGAATCCATTATGAGAAAGGGTGATAGATTCTGGATGAAAGGAAGTTGCCAGTGAGCTTCCCATAATATGTGAAGGAAACACTTGTGTTCGGTTTATACTAGCAGCCAAATGATTTTCAGTTTCCAGTGTAGGACATGACTGGCTTCCTTAGTGCTTCTGCTTTAAAAATGAGCACTTCTAGGAAACTAGTCCTGGAATGCCCTAACAGATTATGGGGATAGAAACAGCATATATAGCCCTAGGTTTCCTGTGTGTACTTTTGTGCAAAAAAGACAAATCAATCAAAATCACTGCTTATTTTTAACCTGTCCACACACTGCTTTCTTAATCCTAAAATGATGCTCTGTAAGACAACAGAAGTCAACTGAAGCTACACCGAAGGCAAAGGTGGTTTTGTTTGTTTGTTTGTTTGTTTGTTTGTTTGTTTTTAAAAGCATTAAAGGTTTCAGTGTGTGTAGATATGTTCCCATCAGTTCCCACTGTTTAAACTTATTGATGTTCTCTCCCAATAGGGCAAATTAATACAAAATTGACCAAAATATCTTCATGTGATGTTAACATAAAAATGTGTGAAATAATACATATAAACAAAAATAAACTCAATACAGCCTTCTATATTTTTGAAGAGGTAGCCAATATGAGCTTTGCAGACACAGGATTATAAAAGAATACATCATTATTAATAATTCAGTTGATTAAAGACTACAAATACCAATTAAAAAAGCACACCAGCCTGCAGAAAATTATGACCGATTTGTTCTCTTAGCAATAACTGCTTCGACTGAAATAGCTAAGCTCAGTATGGGTGAAATGCACTCCAAGAAAGGGGAGCTCTGAAAGGATCCCAATACAGCAGTGGAGGGCACTGAGCTTATTTGATGTGACACCATTCATCTTCATGAAAGTTTCAAACTCGTGAGATACAAAGTGACGCCTATTGTCATTTACTAGCAAATTATGAGTTGTAAACAGTTCACACAGCTCCCTCACAAACATGCAGCAGGATGATAGCTTTGATGGCACTGATAGATGGTGTCCTTAAGGCCAGAGGTAGGAGACTCACATCATCATAGACACTGTGGGATCTATCAGCAGTCTTTAAGGCAAAGCAGATCACAGGATAGTACCCAGAGCACAAACAGATTACAGTGCTAAAACTTCATTCACTTCTCAGGAACAAAACCCAGATAGTTTGGTAGTTACTCACAATATGCCAGCTGTGAAGTTCAGGGATGAACTGTCCTTCAACATGCGACAGTGTCTTCTAATTATGTTTTTGTCATGTGATTAATGTATTCCATAAATCATTAACCATAATATGATCATGCCACAATAGGTAGACTTTTTCCACTACACACTGGGAAAAAACCTACTGTCACTGAAAGAACAGTTGCACTTAGATTGCTATATATGTCTATATAAAACACCTAATATGCATGTCTTCAGTCTCTTACATTAGAAATACTCATGGATGAGGAACAGAAGGTTCCGTCTCAACTTGGGCAAGAGAAGTACTGATATTTTATGGGAAAAAATTACTTCAGTAGCCAGACAAGTTATTACCCTCATTAACTGTCAAAGCCATCTATCGGCTCTTGTCGAAGCAAAGCCATCTAAGAACTTTCCCAGAGCTTGTTAAGTCTTATGACAGGCTTTCAGCGTGATCTTTAGAAATCTTTAGAAAAACACATACAATACCTTTAGCTATCTGCCTCAGTCTTCTCTTGGACCTCTGCACACTCAGATACAGCTTTCTTAATTATAGCTTAATAGCTTCTTAATAATTCCAAGTTTTAATGAATAGCATCACAGAATAGAAGTAGATGATAACATAGTATGTGGCACACTGACAGAACTCAAAGCAACTGTTAAGGAAGTGTATAATTATACATATTTCACACATCTGTAAAATGAGGTGCAGGGGGATAACATCTTTCCCCAGACCGAGAGAAGCTGTGGCAGAGACAGAAGCAGTCATGTTACCTTTGCCCTTGTACTATCCAACTGTGTTTTGAAATGTAGTGAGACATTGTCATCAAGTATGCTGTAATAATGATTTTGATTGAACCCCAGATCTTGTTAAAATATTGGATTAAGTATTTTTAGAAACAATCACATCAAGTGCAAGAGAGGGACAGGCTGAGCTTTTCATTTTATTGACTATAATTAGAAATGTACGCTTCATTTATTATAACACTCTAAAGGAAATCAAGGTGTGTAAGAGATTTCAGTGTGATGTCACTACAGAAGCAAGTTGGGAATAAGTACTTTTCCATGAATTAAACTCAGCCCTTTAATAGGACTTTTAGATTCCTGCTTTTAAATTCTTAGGAAATATTTTCACCTGAATATATTTTCATCTTCCATTAGACAGTTCCAGGTTGTAACTTGTTATATAATGAAAATTCTGCTTTTGCACAGCAACCTTATATGAGCCACTCAAATGTCTCAATTTGCTAAGTCAATAAAAATTGCTGTAATTTCTGTTGGACCAATACCTCTAGATTCAGTTATATGTGGCAGATAAGTTACTAATAGCTGTAAAGCTTCTTGTTCAAATAGTATTCTATGCTGCTCGTGGAAACCAAATACTTCACCACTTACCCAGTGACAATGTATCTGTTCAATCTTGTAAAAAAATCAGATACCCTTAGGGTACAGTCTGTGTTCTATGCACCTAAGCAAAAAAGTCTCTCTTTCTGTAAAACACATGGTCTGACCTGAAGCGTCCCCTTAAAATTGTAATACTTTAGACAATTCAGTTATTATTTTCTAGGGTGTGCTCTGTAAAACCTTTTGAATGTTTGTGCTAGATTAATTTAGCTCTTTGTCACAATTTGGAATTGATGAGTCATGTAGGTTACAAAGGTATGTAGTAAGCAAAGGTTTTATTCAGATAAAATACTGATTTCTACTATTTTTTCCATGAAGGGAAATGTTTTATTTGCTAATATCTGACCAATACTTAAGTTCCAAATAAAAATTTTGTTGGAAACTTGCATGTGTGTAAGTTCCAGATTACTTCCACAGTGAAGGTCTTTTATTTCTCTAGTGCTGTTTTGATCTTGTTATCTGGACAGGTAACAATTTTAAACTTATAATTGCTAATAATTTCTCAAAGTTATTAAAAACAAAATAACAACACCTCATACCTAGAAGATTAAAAGAAAGCAAAATGTCTACTTGAGAGATATATTGAGCTAAACAAAGGACTTTTTTTAAGAAGATGTTGATGTGGGACTAATGCTAACCAGCACATGATAGTAATAACAACTTGTCTACCTATGTACCATTACACCAGAAAATCTAAAAGCATTTTAAAAAAACAGATGCACCTGGCCATATTTTACTGATGAAAAATCCAAGCACCAACATTTAATGACAAGGTATCACTCAAGCAGCAATATGATCAAGAAAGAATCCACACATCTTCAGATTGATTTTAGAGCTATATATAACATGCTAAATCAGTCTTGTATCTGCTTTTTTATATTAACTCACCCTGATTCTCACTTTGACTAAAACAGAAAAAATACCACAAAGTTGTCAAGGAAAGAAAAAACCAAAACAAAATCCCAACAATTCAAAGAATAGCCTCTTCTTGCATTATTCTGTCAAGCTAAGAACTTCATGTATTCTATACATTGTTTTCAAAGTTGCAGAATCATTGTATTTCTAATGAAACCACAGTAACAAGGGCCAAACAATTTAGAATGTCCATAAAACTAGTTCCTAGAATAAAACATAGAACAAAAATGCCAGATATTAATCAGATGCCTGACTCTGCAGCAGGCTTGTTGAAAAAAAAATAAATAAATAAAAAAAATAATCACACTTATGCACAGAAGTTACAGTTTCTTTTAATGTTCTGAGGTTATTCCAGGCTCAACGTGAAATATAAATGCAGAGCAGGCACCCTGTTTGCAGTCATTGTGCACCAAATAACTCATATTACCTCTTTTCAGCTTTTAAAAAGCATATAATTAGACAAGATTAGTCTAGTACTTCATCTGAAACCTGGGCCAGTTCTGGCTGAAATTTTTACTAGTCTGAAACAACATTTTTTGAACTGACTCATGTTACACTCATTTTATAAGCATGACTGAAATTTCCCTCTGAAACTTCCCTCATTCTCTCTAACAAAGAAAGTGTACTTGCTGCACATGTTCAAAAAGTGCAAACAGCAGAGCAAAAGTATTTGCTGCAAGACTTATTTGACAGTTTGCCTATCCCTTAGCATAAAATAACCCAACCCTTGAGACATAAGAAATAAAGATTGTGGAAACCTAGATTAAGAGCACAATTTAAGCTGTTTGTGTGCATGTGTTTTTATTATTATTGTTGTTGTTGTTAATATTAATACTATTATTATTCACTGATCCACTGATATTTTTAATTCCCATGGGTATCTCTTGTTAATATGAAAACACACCAACAGAATAATCTTAGTCCTTTAAGGGTATGCAGGCAAAAATGTAAGTTCTATACACTAAAGTCTTGCTTATCTTGCATCAGGTCTTATATTTTGTTTTCTCAGGCGAGTGTCTCAGAAAATCAGTACTTTAAATATTCTCATGTGTTTGTTTGTTCCTTTTGTCAATTACAAACACCTTGCACATTTTCTCCTGCATTATCCAGAGTAGTAAAAACCAAAGCACTACACCCTGACAGACACTTTCTCTCTCTTCCACAGACAGCTCTGTTTTTTTCCTGACTAAAACTGATTTACGATTTTCTGAATAGTTACTCTACAAGAGGCATCTCTACTGCTTTGGGTTCTTCTAAGCAATAATCTAATTGAAATACAAACAAACCCACAGAATTCTAAGCTGAGTGAAAGAGTATTAGAAGGAACAAACAGAGAAGAGATTATTACAAAGGCAAAATGCAACAGTAGCTTCTTTCCTGCATAGGTGAAGAAGCTGACTTTGAGGCAGTGTGTTCATATGAGACTTGTGATACCAGCAGAGGATCTCTCTTTCACATGAACTCGAGAAGTATTCACCATACCCTGTGCTACAGGGATTTTATTATTTTGAGACTAATTTTCTTAGTATGCTTTTAAATGTGATACCTCAAATGATTGAGTGTACAGAAATCAATTGATGAAAAATGCTAAAGATAGAAATTTTGTTATCAAAGGCACTGAAAATGAGGTTGAGCTGCTTTAAATGCAGATATGTGTTCTTAGCTAGTCTAATCGATCCCATATAATACATGTAATTGCAACGTTATATCTTATTATTGTCTCCACAGGGGTTTTGTGGAAACAAGATGTTACACATTATATATTTTGTATGATAACACACAAATATTAAATCATGTTCTTTAAGAATGCAAACATGGAAGCCTTAGTGGAAAATGGGTAGCATTCTTTTTCATGGGAAATCTTATTTGTAGAAATGCAGCCCAAGGACTTGCTTCCCCCAGAACAGCACAGAAAAATGTCCAACTGCCTTTGATCAAAAGAAAACCAACTTGTAGTAATCCCTCTTAAGCAGAAAAGTATAACAGTCACTGGATGTATGTGAAGGACTAAATTGGAGTACCACGCTGAGAAAGGATTCAAAACTGACAATCTGCTGTAGCAAAATGTATCCTTAATTTAAAATGGCACATCAGAAAAACAAATCCTTACAAAACCCATTGGTTGTTTTAGGCATCTTGTTCTAATTTAGCAAGGAACCAGACAGATGAATAATTACAAGAAATTTTTTAATTCCATCACCTTCCATAGGATTCGGGAAAAGAATGTGAAGATGTTTAGGTGCTGTGACACCTCACTGTGGAAGTCAGGTGTAAATTATTTCAACGATCTGGTTCTACTTACTTAAGAACCAGGAACCTTACCCAAGTCACAAAGCAAATATAGTAATTTTGTTGCTCACCATGTCTGTGTCCTTTTAAATAATTTTAATTATTATTCATAATAATTTTTACTCATCCAGGTATTCTGACACCAACATGATAAAAATCAAGCACATGAGATACTGATAAGCACTATGTGGATTTCACTCTTTAGATAAACCAGTGCCATGGAAAGCCTATGGAAACAGAAACTAAAACTTGTTCATTATGATAGGCTTCAGTATTTCACTAACAATGTGAATTACTTTGGCATTGCAGGCTAAAAGTAGTTTAATATTTTCAAGAAAAGAAAATAATCAGCTTCAAAGGCTACTCTGTGATATTGTTTATGGTTACCAGCTTTGCTGCAGCTTATTTCCTATTAACAAAAAATATTTTTTCTAGTAATATATTCAATTAGTATTCCATTCTACTTTAACTACATACCTGCTGATCTAGATTTACAGATCATCTTCAGAAAAAAATATTCCCTCTTGATTTATTATTTTCCATAGAGAAAGTTATTTTTGGATTAATTACTCTGGCTGTTGAAGAGTATCCAATTCCTTGATGTCTTTGTCCAGCTTCAGTTTTAAACAGTTAGAGGTTTTGCTCTAGTTTTACTTAACAGATTGAAAATTCCTGTTATGTTCCCCAAACAGATATCTAAAATAGTGTGAAAAAGGTCAGCTTTATTTTCCATAAGAGGTTTTCTTCATTGTGTTAATAATTCCTACAGTATTGTTTTTTTCAGTTGTTTTTTTGTTTGGTTTGTTGTTTTTTTTCAAGCTCTCCATATTTCAATATTCTTTGCAATCATTTATATCAGGAATGGACACATTATAGCAGGAGCTTTTCCTTCTGTATCAAACATATCAAGAATCTCTTCCCTTATTTCTAAAACATTCTATATTGGCCCCTACAGATGCCATTAACTTGTTAGACCATGGCACTGCATTAAGAACATGAGCACATCTGAATATTCACCAATAAACCTTTTTTGGATTTTTTTCTCACACAACAATTTTGTATCACACTGCTTTCTCCCTAGATCATAGAATCATAGACTCATAGAATGGTTTGGGTTGGAAGGGACCTTACAGATCATCTAGTTCCAATCCTCCCTGCATGGGCAGGGCCATCTCCCACTAGACCATATTACTCATAGCCCTATACAACCACACAGATATACAACACAGATACACAACACTTCCTTTGGCCATTGAAACAGAACCTTTACTTAGCTTTTACACCTGTTTATTCTCCTATCTAAAGCGTAGTTCATCAATAATCTGCCACTCTGCAGATTTAATGATTCGCTCACTTTCATGTCACTAACAACCATGCCAAAAGTGGCATTAGGTATACACCTACATTCTCCAGGGCCTCCTTCATACAAAACCAACTTACAAAACTGAAATACTTGTAAGATTTTACACTTTAGTCTTTCCTTCTAGGCATTCGACTAAAGGCATACAATACATAGGAGTACCTGGCCCCAAAAGCGCTGAATCAGACTTTTCTTCCTGCATCATACAAGAAACTAGTTTGTTGTCTTTTTAAAGAGCAGGATAGTAATTCAACTCTGCACACAGATTTTTCTGAAAAATATCATGTAGGTTGTCATGGTATTGTAGGAGAGTAAAAAAAAAAAAGGAAATTAATTTTTTTATTTCCAGTAGACCATTCTAAAAGTAGTGTAGCAACTGCATTTTATTTTCAAAAAATTTATACAACATGAGTCATACATTCTTGGATTAAAAAAATGGCCTTTCTCCCTTCTGTTGAGGGTTTTTGGACAGTAGGGGTTGGCTGGTCAGAAGGTTACAGAGATGAGCAGAAGTCAGCTGATAAAACCTCTTTTCAAGCAAAAAGGTAAAGGTCAGGTCAATGGTTCATACAGGAGGTACAGCTTTTAGTCAAATAATAATCCTCCTCCCACCACAAGCTGTGCACTGAAAACAACTATAAAAATAAAGACTTAACCCCATTGGTCCCAAAAGATGTCAATGTCTTCTCAGGCCTTCTGATGTCAGGTCACTTCTGACTGTAAGGGCTATCATATGAACATTTATATGCAGAGGTCCTAACATGAAGAGTCTGTCAGAAATTCTTTACTTCTTCTTTGAATATATTTAGTGCATTGCTGTGAGGCCTCTGGCAAAATGCACTAATTTGGTCTTAGAAGATCTTATAGCTCCCAAAAGCCACCATTTTTTCAGTGTAAGTCCATTACTTTAACACTGGTTTTGATTTTCTGCCACAGCAAGCCCTTTAGTATGTCTTCTACAAAGAGATCAATGAGCCACAGTACAGGACTAGCTTTAACTAACGTGGCTAGAGATCATGTCTTGGGTCATCTCTTCGAGAACATCCATCTCCTTTTGGGTGCCTTCTTCAGTTAGTTACAGATAGACTCTTGTGAACTGAACAGTTGTAAAGCAGAATACTGACAATAAAAAGATTTTAAAATAGTTGTAAGTCACAGAGAATATTTTTCTTGCTTTTTGGTAGATTTGCCAGTCTCTATGCAGAGAACATCTGTGTTAGTGGAAAAAAACTTACTTATTTTCAGTTATCTTTCATGAAGATAAAGTGTGTTTCACTAAATCTGGAAAAAAAGGATACAGAGATGGTAGCCTGGTATACCATGTAAGGAGTAATGCAGAGGTGCCTAAAATGGCATCTCAGTGCTGAAGTCAGCCAAAGATTTTGCAACACTATAGTTATCACTGAGTAGCTGGTAAGGACTTGGTTTAATGTAGGGTTATTCATTCAGCAACCAGCTTGAGCTCAAAATAACCTCTATCCTAGCTATATTTTCAGCATATGTGTGAAATGTATACTGTGATATAATGCTTGTTTCCATTAGTTTGGAAGTGGCCAGAAAACTAGACAGAAGGCTAAAACTTAATGTCTGTATGAGAACCACTTCTTTGAGAATTATTTAAAAAAAAAAAAAAAAGCAAGCAAGTAGCAGGCAAAGCTTTAAGTGTCAATACATCAAAAGTAAACTACTGAGCAAACACAGTTAAAGCTGCAGGATCAGCTTACACTTCAGAATTCAATAGTTCTCTAAATTCTGCTAGTGAGAGCCACAAGAAGAAAATTACTCTATATTCTGCAATGTATATCAGGAAATTTTAAATGTTAAAAAAGGATTAGATATGAAGCAGAAATAGAACAGTGAGGAACAGATCTATATTATTATTAGTGAAGATAAAGAATAAAAAATATTCAGGATGGACCCTTTCCAATATGACAGATCATGGGAGATTAAAGATGCTCTCAAGAGTCAGAAGCAAGGCCATAGCTATAACGTGTACCCCCAGATTTTCCTTTTACATTTATGAAACAAGGGGAAAAAAAAACAAGTATAGAGCAGCACACAAGACATCATTAGCAAGATGATGAAGACAGACTTTAAGTTATTATAGTAGATCTTTTCTTGTACAAAATTAATTTAGTTAACTCTGTTGCCAAGAGATGTTTGGGAGAAAGCCAGGAGACTTATGGCAATAAATCAACAGGAAATAAAATAGACACAAATTACAGCTATTGTCAGAATGTTAGCATCTTGCTATCTTGCTTTTCATAATACAAGCTATTTTGTCATAAATGTTCCAGCTACTTTTACAAAGGAGTATTTCTTTAAAAATTGGCATTGACCTTAAGGACATTTGAGGGGACTTCAGTCAGTGTAAGCAGAAACAGGTAAATAAATCTTCTCTCTACTCAATAGTTTAAAAAAAAATAAATAAAAAAAAATATATCAAAAAGCCACCAAAACCCAACAAACACCAAAACCAAAATCAAAACTAAAACAAGAAACCATCAAAAACCTAAAGTGACTAATAACGGGAACACTGCAAAGTGCAGTTCATTGCCTGGCCAACTGATGATTATATTGTATCAAGTGGTAACAGAAAGTAAGCTGGGCTGTCACTGGTCAGTTATCAGAAGACGACATTCAGAAAAACCCCACAACCACAAAGCATGATGGTTCATTTGTCAGCACAGTTGCTATGGTCTTTGCAAAATCATGACATTGGGAAGCACAAAGACCATTAAAGCCAGTTTTCAGACCAAATTTGAAAAGGTACTATGGTACATGCAGTCACCAAAAAATCATGACACTTCTCTGTGTAATGGGTATGTATTCAGGAGCGCTAGTAATTACACTGTCTTTTCTAAATAGTCATTGCTTTTGTTTCATCCTAAGAGTTCATTCTTTCATAGAATCCACTGTGGTACAGAAGTGCATAGAATTACATCACAGGGAAATGGGTAATTTTTAAAAGAAAGGGGTAAACCCTTTATATATCCAGTTTTTGAAAGATATTAAAGTCTTCTGATAAAATTGCCATATAAATAGAAGATATAAATTAGTCTTAGCAAAACTATTTCCTTATTTGAGAGGATTTTCTTTTGATACAACAAATAGAAAGATCCAAAAAGTAAACTCTCCATCCTTCCATGTCAAGGAATGCACATACAAGTAAATGAAATTGATCATTTAGAGTAAAAGTAATGCAGAAATCTCACTTTGCCCTTCCCCTCCCTCCTCTGCTCATATATACACGACACAAGAGAGGTGAGGTGCTTACCAGCATGATAAAATGACACTCCAATAGCTGCCACTTTAGAGAACTGACTTTCAGCTACCAGTCAGTCTTTAGGTTGGCCTTATTGCTTAGGTTGTACAGTCAGAAAGTTATTTAGCTGTACACATTATGTTCTGAGTGGGCTGAGTGCATGTAATTTATGACTGTTGCACTTTAATGCATATTTAATAAAGCTGCAGACATTTATACACCAAATCAACTGTGTCAATTTTGTTTGCTTTGGGAGGATGGAGATGTCCCATGGCAATGCTGACACTCCTAGTGAGAGATTTAAATTGTAAGACATTTCATTTGAGAGGAGAGCGCTTTTAATATACTGTAGCTTGATACAGCAAAAATAATCAGCAAGAGCTGACTAACAGATACAGGGAATAAGAGAAATAGGATAAGTCTGGTAAAGAGTCTCACCTTTTGCTTTCAGACAATAAGAAGGAAATTAGATACTGTCTGGCTCAGAAAACCCCCAACCAACAACCAAAGCTGATGATTAAATTTCATTTCACCTCAGCTTTTAAGGGGAGAAGGGAAGGGGATGGAAAACTGGGAAAGGAGGATAATCTTTCTAAATAAGCATTGTCTTCAGAATTACTGAGCATCATTTCTTTTCTTCCATGCAAGGACCACTACATAAATAAAAGTGACTTTGCTTCTCTGCCATTGAGATCCCCTGCAGACTCTGTCTCTTGATTGCTGTTCCCATATTTAGATGCAGAGGTAAATCGTTCCATTTTTTAATGATATAAGAGGCATGTCTTGCAATATTAATTGCAAATTTAGCCTGGCATATTTGTACCCATTACAAGGAATATACATTTGCATTTCATCTATTCTTATGCTTTTCAATCAAATTCATCAAAATGTTAGGGCAACAGTATCAGCTGACTCGATAGTTTATAGAAGCTTGCCTTTTAACTAGCTGTAGGTGGAAGATGTCTTGCATCCGGTAAAGAAGCCTGGACTGAAGCTAGCAATTATTTGAAGGGTGTACCTGGACTGCAGTCCTTGTTCTGACAGTCTTTCATATGGAGCTGCTTTACTAGCCAAGCCTCAATATTGCTAATAGCTGGAGGTCTGCAAGTCAGGTTTTAAAAGACCATGCCAAGTTGCATACTGCTGCAGCTATACAGCTAGCAAGAGCCAAAGCAGCTAACTCAAAGGTGTGTGGATATGTCAGATAAGTGATTTCAAAGTAGGCATGTCCTCAAATGTCCAAGATTTTGCCCGCTTTTGGTGGTGTGAATATTGCTGCTGTATCAGGTTGTGTATCTGAACCTGAAGACGTGTAGAAAAATACTTCTTTTTTAATAGTAGGTGTGAACTGCTCTGCTGGGTAATGAGCCAAGTACTGACATACATATATATGTGTTGTATTTGACCCAGAAGCCTAAAACTAACCAACACAGCCAAGAGGTGTTAAAACTGCAAAATCCTTCTTACACAAGAATGCACTGAGACATATGCAATATAGATCCTGAAAGGATTGATGACAAAGAAATATGGTCCTAATTGAAACGTTGAATTATAGCACTCAACAAAAATGTGTCAGGACAGCTGTACTTTTTTTTATAAAATCCTAAAATACACAACCATTTAAATATTTTATTCTTTACAAAGTACTAATAGGAACATAGGGGACAAAAACTTAATTTTAGAAAAATCAGTGGGAGCTTTGTCACTGGTGTCAACAGATCAAGCTTTTACCTGGTAAGGGTACTTTGCTCCCACATATCAGTTTGCTGCTATTACTGGTAAGCCTTAGTAAACAGTATTTTTACTAATGGTGACATTTCACTACATAGGGATATAAAGTGTGCACCATATACTACTTTCAAAACTTTGGGTTTTGGCAGAAAATTATTATTTCTTATGCTCTGTTTACAGAGAGAGATAATTTTCTTTCAGTCAGGCAACTGGGCCCGTCTGGAATCTTATAGTTTGTAATGAGACACACAGTTTGAAAGCAGGTCCGTGGGCTAATTAATCTGTGTGTAAAAACAGATAAGAGGGAAATACCTTGATTTTCTTGAACGTCACACTATGTCTCAACCCTTTTTTCTTTTTTCCATTGATTTCCATTGATTTCTTTCCTATCACCCTTGAAAATATGTTTTAAAATGCTCAGTGACTTTGGTTTGGATTTTTTTAAAAAACTTGTTCTTTTAATCTAATTTCTACCCTCCTCCCTGCCCACTCCCCCCCCAAACCCCAATACTGCTGCTTTCCATCATTAAACAGAAATAAAACATCTTAACACAAACTAGATAAGAACTACAAAAATGTACACAGCACATACGCAGTGTTTTCCAGTCTGAGAAGCAAAAAATGAGACTGAAAAGCCCCATATGGAAAAAGGTTTTTTGGAGACAGGTTAATTTCACTATATTATCAGACTACAGCACAATATGCTATGGACTGCTTATTCTGATAGCATGATTTATTCCTGCTCATCTGGTGTCACCTACTCTCTCCTCACTATGGATGATTACAGTACAAAATCATTTAAGGTTACAAAACCCTGCTAAATCAATACTATTCAGTCCAGCAGCTCAAGGGTGTAAAAAAAAATCCCTGTATCAACTGTTTTCTATTCTACTGTATAAATTTAATTTGGACCTTGGGATGACCATTTATTACACTGCATGTTATGGGTTCCCAAAAATAAATGACTTTTTGACACAAACTTTCAGGCTTTCTAAATCCAGCTTCCACACTGCTTGAGGCTAGAAATTTCATCTAAATATTATTGAATTCCAGCACAACATTAGCATGCAGAGATATTTACAATAACACAGCCATTACAACTCAATCAAAAGCTGATTTCAGCCAGAATTATGCAGAATTAAATCTTGCAGGATTCAAATTATTAAAAATCAGAGACTCAATAAAGTATGGTCTAGAAGACCCATTTATCAAGGGAGTAGAAGTGCCTCTACAGTTATAGTGACTTTTTCATATATATTCTGCAAGAATTTGCATGCATTTTAAAAGATCTGAGTTTAATTCTTAAGGAATTCAAGTAACTATATTATATTTATATGGCAATAGGAGCCAACTCAGAATAATTTCTTTATGTTTTCCTTTCTGCATATCACATTTTAAATACATTGGGGGTTTTTTTCTGGGTCTCGCTGGGTAGAAAAATACTATGCCAAAATACAAGAAATGTATGCACGTTTGGTTATAATAAAAGCTGAATCAACATACTGATAAAAGTAGGTGGAATGAATTTCAAGTAAGAATTAAAAAAGAACATTGCTATGCAGATGTGTACTGAAAGTAAGCTCTCATTTGTTACAGTTGGCCAGAGTTATTGTTTTGAAAATTCTATATATTCATTCTGGCCTTTTTCCAACTCACAAAAATTACAATCACAGGCAAAGAGTCCAATTCTCAAAAGTAAAGCACCTTTAACTCTATATACTCTACTTTAGCTCTCTCCTCTTGCCCTTTTTCACCTAAATTCTTCAAACAAAGCAACCCATAATTAATTTCAGATTTGTCATTGACATATTCAATGTGTGATGGAGGGAGTCCTGGCACCCATCTCACTGTTAATCCTTTTCTTCACTTGCTTTTCTCCAAACCACAGCACTGGAACAGGTTACCCAGGGATGCTGTAAGTGCCTCAACCCTAGAAGTGTTCAAGGCCAGACTGGATGGGGCTTTGAGCAACCTGGACTTGTGGCAGGTTTTATCCCTCCTCAAGAAGTGGTGCCAACTACATTTCATAGATTCATAGAATGGTTTGGGCTGTTCCATTGTTTTTATTTTTATTTTTTTTTGCATCATACAGATGAAATAAAACAATGTAATATACAGAAGCTAATTGTTCAGTCTGAACATTCATTTAATTTGAGAGATTACTAAGAACTACCAATGTCAATGATGAAATACCAGTTTTAATTCCTGTGTCATGGCTCATTTTCACAGTAACCAAAATAGTCTAAATAACTGAAAACTACATAATACACTGATGCCAAAAGAAAATGTCCCGTGTGTCTTCATAACAGTAATTAGCCTTAAATACAGATAAATCTTCCTAGGGGATTAAAGAATTGAGTTCCTTTCTTCCTAAGTCAAGCTACAGAAGATGAAGCTGTCTGATACTAAGAGCTACTGGCTAAAGTAGCATCCATAAGCAGCACCCATAGCACTCCATACAGGACATGCACAGTCATGGTCCCACCTTCCTTACCCTCTTATCTAATGCCTGTCTTTTGCCGTGCAGCAGAGGTTGTGAACACCCACAGGCTCTTCAAATTCTTTCTTTGTTAACCCAGATATCAGCAGCTCCTGCTTTTACGGAACCAGTTTCTCCAGTGGTCTTCACAAAATGGCTTAATCATATGCACTGCAACTATTGCAGCTTACACTTCATGAGGAGCTGATCTCAGACTTTCTGCTCCAACAACTACAGAGGGAGGACTTGGCTCCAGTTTGCCATATTTTAGCTTTAATTTTATTCTTATTCAAGATTAATTTCAAATTGACCAATAATTCTTTAAGTACACAGTTCAAAATTAAAATGAAATAAGCTCAGTCAGCAGTAAGAGAAATCCAACCGCTAAACCACCACTAAGAAAAGGTGTTAAAAAACCATCCGTTGATATATTTAAAAAGGGATTACAGGACACACTGAAGATTAGATGATCTAATATCCCTTCTAGATGTAATCTCTATGATTCTATTGTTCAATTGGCTTAAAAAAACAAAACCACATTAAAGGCAGTCATGTAAAGTCCAGCAGCGAAGACCTTCTCAGGCTAAATTGACATTGACTGAACAAGGAACAGTCGTAGTCACCAGCCATTTGAATTTTTACTTATGACCCAGAAGCCTCAAACTAAGTGTTCTTCACTCAGTGGACTGAAAACATTTTCTTTTTCTTCTTCTTTTTTTTTTTTTTTTTCAATTAACATTGCATTTTGGTGAAAAATATAAGAAGTAAATGGCTACATAGTATTGGCCAAAATTTTATTTAGGATACAGAACACAATTCAAGTTAATGGAAGCTACAAGGGGCACATCTAAAGGCAGAATTTGCCCCTATGTGGTAATATAAAATTATATAGCAGAAGAAGGTGAAAAACTAAAATAAGGAATTAAGTAATTTAAAAGTACAGGTTGCAATTTCTATTAGAATTTGAATGCCTACAATTCCAAATATATTATGCTCTTTGACATGTCCAAAGAAAAGTGATTATTTTCTACTTGGGGAACATATTTTAGTGTCAGTTAAAAGGTATGTTATAATAAATTTCAGAAATGAGCCTTTCTTCAAAGAAAAAAATTGTTTCTTGATATTGTTTCCTTTTTTTTTGTTATTTCCCAGGAGATTTCTCAAATAAAATGGTAAAATTACTACATGGAAAGTATGTGTGTGTGAGTGTGCACATGTGTATGTGTCAGAGAGAGGGATATATTTTCTCAAGAAAAAAAAAAAAAAAAGCTTTAAAATCTTTAAATAACAATTATGAAAGTTCATACTTTTTATAGCTTTCACTATGGATGGGAAGAAATTTACATTCACAAATGGAGAGATTAATTAAGAAACATACTCAGACATAATTAAATTTAATTGCAAGGATACAAAGAGATACAATTCAAATACCCCTTGTGCAAGTACCTAGTTAACAACAATGCATCAAGAAATAATCTCTAATATTTTCAGCCCATTACATTTCTTTAACTCAACGGAAATTCTCAAATGAAATCTTAAGATAGCATGTATTTATAAAGAGATACACATTTTATTGCACCATCTTTCACCTCCATTGTTCCCCAAAGTGTTTTAGAAACCAGTATCTTAGGCATATGTGGACATTGGAAATTAATATCACCCAAAATTAGCTTTGAAACTTATAGCTTGTTGTAGTGAAAAAGGGAAAACACTTCCAAGAGGAAAGAAATTTCAACTTTCACTCTCAACACTAACAAACAGGAAGGAATTTTCCTTTTTTTAAGGCAGCCACCACTGATGGGCTGAATGAAGCACAACTTAATGACTGAAAGCCTGGAACCTTTGTAATCCTCTAATACTTCAAACAGAAAAAGAATGAAAACTGCATTAAACTAGAAATGAGCTCAGTCCTATTCAATGACTGAGGTGGCAACCCTTCATCCAGGCATAAATATGCTGAACCCTCTACAAACTGAGCAATTTTCCAACTCATTTTGATGCATTTTCAGGCACTACTGAAACAATATTACTAAAGAGTACACTCTTCCTTAGGTTTTCTTTCTCATGCTCTCAAATGGTATCAGAGATGAGCAAAAACAGGGAGAAACCATTATTTTATTTTATTTTTTATTTGAACAGCACCTACCATAGACGTTTTTGAAGACAGCTAATGCAAACTGATGGTGTAATTCTCATTTAAATTAATGGGAAACAGGTACACAGGATCAGCCATAACAAATAGATTATTATCATAGTTTATGCTAGTCCACTCAATTGAATTGCTTTCTGAAGGTAAAACAATAAAAATTATCTCCATGCAATTTATAGTAAATAATTCCCAACAAAAAGATGAAAGTTCTGTTAGTAGAAAATTAATGAAAGAGGAATGAAAATTCTGTTAAATAAATATATCAGCACCAGTAAATTAAAATAAGAATATTCTCTGCTAAAAGTAGAATTGTTAGAAGAATGAATTTATTTCTCTAGTTTTCAAACATCAAATATACTCTTTTCTACCCTGCAGAAGCTCCAATTTTCTTTTCTCTCTGTCAGACTAGAAAGCTTTAAAAACAATTGTCAATATCCATCTTAAATTTCACTGCTTTTAAGGACTGTCAATTCAGCAAGCTTTGCCTACACTTAGTTTATTTTCGTGGGATTTAACCTAGGCCATTTCTAAATGTTACAAAAATTACTTTGTATGATGTATTACTTATTTTAATCAAATACAATTTTTTTCTAATTGTCACTGCTATGGCAAACTCACAGGGGATTGTCTGACTTGTGTACATTTCTGACAGTGGAATCAGTAACAACAGCTGCTTTGTGCCAGCCAGCGCATGTACCGTACCTCTCAAGCCTTGTCATTCACATCTCCCCTAATTACCAAACATCTGCTTTCCATTTCCATTAACACTGCACTACCAGCTTGTCTAGTTTAATACCAATGACTCTTGACCTCCCCCAAGGAAGACATTTTCTGTCAAAATTCCCCCAAAAGAAACCAGCTCTGCAAACTAAAAAAAAAGACTAGAAGGAAAAAAAAAAACAAAAACCCCAAAAAAACAAAAAACAACACCCCAAACAAAACAAATAATCACCAAACAAAACAAAACAAAAAACCCAAACAAATCACAAAAACCCCACCAAAACCCAACAAAATAATTCCCAAAGGAAAAGCCTCCTGCAACCAGATAAGATTAAAAGTGATCTTGAACAAAAGCAAACAACCCTTGCAAATTGTGCTTTATGTTTCCAAGAAGCTTAATAACTTTAAGCCCAGAAACATGAATATTCAAGTGTAACATACAAAGAGGTGGGTTACATGACAGGTTACAGTAACAGCCTATAGGTTAAGGTGACTGCATATCTGGCAAATATAGAACTATTATCTGTAATGATATCTGTCTACTTAAACAGAGACCATAATGGAAGGTCCCAACTGCCTTTATTATTTTTTTAATTATAGGTTATTATAATGGTGTTAATATTCACTGGTTAATCCAGTATCCTAAAATTCAAAATAATTATTACTCCATAACTTACAGCAATTCTTTTTCTTTATTCCAGGTTGTGATCCCATAAAAATTTATTCCTATTTGGAAATCAGATGGTACTTAAAATATTTAATAGCTTCATTTTGTTTTCAAGTTACATTAAACTATAAAAGTACAAGAATAAAAAAAAAAAAGGTTAAAAATGGGGAAATGTCTTTTTTTTAAGTGACTGTAGAACATAGTTGTTGCCATCAAAATCAGAGAGAAGTCTACATTTCCGTTAGCCTTGATAACACTCTTATCCTGGACAACAATATGCACCTTAAGACAGTGTGTTTCTCACATTGACATCTATGGAAAAAGAGAGGAATTGTATTGTAGGAATTCTGATAAGAAATCTGAAGAAAATCAAGCTGAGCCTCTCCCATTTTCACAATCATGATCTAGCTCTTTTTTTTTTGGAAAAAAAAATAAAAATCCTTCATTAACCCAGAGGAAAATACTTATTATATAACCAGGTATTTGCCTGTATGACCCAGTAAAGTAATTCCTTAAAATGCACAGCTAGTTTCCTATTGGGGAATGGACACTCAGGAGAGATTTGCACCACTGAAAACACAATTCCAGAACACAGTCCTCTCTCACATATCAAACATTCAAGTTTAGCTTTATTAATGAATGAGAAAGATAAATTGCTGATGACAGGGGAAGGAACACTGAAAACTAAAATCATTGGCAGGTGATAATACAACACCTTGCTATTTTGCACCAGTAAGTATAAAAAGACTCGTAGTACTTTGCTGCAGGAAATCTGCACCAGTATCAGCTCAGTGTCAGTGGATGCCACCATGGACAATGAAACAAGAGAGAATTAAAGAGTGAGGTTTGGTTTGGGGGAGGTTAATATATTTTGGTAGGGTTTTTTTAATAAGAAAAGAAGGTGACATGATTAAATGCTGGGAAAACTATTATAACAACTGTGGGGTTTCAATGTATAGTATCTTCCTAATTGTCAGCCTCCCAGAAGATTCTATCACAGAAAAACAGTTTAACGGAAGGAGAAAAAAATGATCTTTTAATCTCAACAATAAAAGCATTCCAGCCTTTGTATCTGCTGACTTACAAAAAAGTGCTTTCTAACAACAAAAGATGAAGCAGTAATTACATAAATCTCTTCATTCTTGATGAAGACACAATGGAGTATAAGGAAATCAATAGTGTTTCTGCTGTAATTCTTGTTTTTATTATGAGCTGAAAGCAAACTTGTTAAAATTGGATTCTGCTTCTTGTGTGTGTACGGCTGCATGTAAAATATTAAGATCCAACAACACCAAAGCAAGAACATGCAGCTTTTAAAAGCTTAGAAATTATTTCCCTCCTATAATACTTATAAGACTTACGATGCTGTGAAATCTTGCATTAAGGAATGGGTATTAGAAGAGCAATTTAGCATTTTACATATATCTTGAAAAATTGATAGCAACATAAAAAAAATACAGTTTTAGTGGTTGTTCTGCAGACAGCCAAAATGCCGAAAGGTTACCAACAAAATTGAAATTCATGTATTAAGTAAACTAAATGCACCCTGAAGTCAAATGTTTCCACCTTATTTTCAATAAATTGGCTGTAATGATTTTATTCCACAACATACATTTATAATATATGCCGTTCAAGAATGAGTAATATTGTTGATTTCTGCAAAGAAAAGGTGGAAATTATTGCATTTAAAAATAATTAATAGATGGGTCTGCATACCTTTGAATTAAATTAAAAGAAAAATATTTCTTTTTTGTGGAGATGATTGCATTCATATCCTGTTTGGTGTGAAAAGTAGATTCCAAAAAGCTTTTAACTAATTTGTTCAATTTGTTTCAAAGCCAACATGAATAGGCTTGGTGCAAATTCAGATTCATTAAAACTTAATTAATATGCATCATTATGCAAATGAGGTTGCAGTTAATGAGTTCTTAAAAGAAGCTTTCTTTAATTAGTTCAGTTTTAATGGCATCATCATTTATCTGACTTGTTTTTAAAGCCACATGACATACAAAAAGTGACCATCCTCTACAATGTTGCAGTTTTCTGTTTCCTAATTGTGTTTCATCTTAATTCTTTAATGCTGAAAACTTTGAAAAAGTTAAATGTTTTGATGTTCAGTTCTACTGAATGTTATTTCAATTAAAATACACTGTTTTGTTTAGACTAGAGATATGTCTCTTCTTTTTAGTTGTTTTTCCCTCCTATTATCTAGTCACTGATGTTTTTCAGTATACATACAGAAAAGGCTCGATATGAAACTGCAGTAATCCTTACACTCTGGGACGATTTAGTCTGTGCATTATTAGTGGAGTTCACAAGGTTATATCTATACTGACAACGCTTTTCTAAAATATGATAGTTCATTAAGAAGTACTACTATGACGAGAATCAGAAAAAAATGTTGGTGAGAAACTAAACAGGTTAAACAATTGCCTTGAGAACGAAGAAGACAAAAGCAATGTAGTTATACATTTCTGCAGCTTCAAATCTGAAACCTTCAGAAATATAACAAGTTTTAAAACATCTTTAAATCTACAAAATATTGTGCTACATAATTACAATGATGTTTTGACAAGCTTTCTTCAGAATATGAGTTCTACAAGGGAAAAATATAACTCTTTTGCAAAGGTGCCATTTGCAATACAGCAAAGAGTGATTCTTAAAATTCTGAGACTAGCAGCATCCCTGCAATGAGCTAGTCTGACCACCTGTGTATGGTGATCTTATGTGATCATGACATTTCTGTGCTTGCTTGTTTGAACCTTAAAACCTTTACAACCTAGGTTTTAAGTAAGAGAAAAACTGCTTGTAGTGAGAGTGAAGTCATTGGAACACTAATAATTCAGTGGAGCACTGGCCTGCAACTAAGGATTCAAGCTACAGGGAACTGGAAAATTTGAGATTCAAAATAAATACACACCTATGGTTTGCATTTGTCTACAACTCTCAGATTCTGATAGGCAATCAGATTGATTGTATCAATAGTAATTACCAAGTAGGAATTTTGAATGCCTTTTATGTTCTGTTTATTCCTGTCTCAAACAGCATGTCAGCACAGAGACTCTTCATTTTTCCAGTGAGCTGAATCAGGCTGTTGGCACATCACATGTTAAGTGAAAATGGGGTTCTACACAGCTAGTCTTTTCTGTTTAAATCTGTAGAGCTGTTTGCATGAGAAAACTCAGTTTACTTCACTACATACTTGAAGTATCAGACATGGAATAGGTAATTCCTCTTTTCATTATCATTAGTTATTGACTGCTGATTTATAGCGGTACCTGTGAGAGGTCTTTTTTCCACGCTGCTCCTCATTCAAAAGCAGATCAATACAGAAGCTGAAGAGATGGAACAATAGGCAATTGATACTTAGGTGATTTGTGCATGCAGCACAAAAAACCCCCATGTATTTAAGAGAAGTCTTCATGTGCAAGGATGAATATAGTGAGATCGCATCATACGGAGGAGGACCTCTGGGAATAGGAACTTAGCTGATTATGAAACTTGAGTAGAAAATATAGCAAAGGAATAGGGAAAATATAAGATCTGGACAATCTGGAAGAGTTCACATACAGAGGCAAATAAAATATGAACATTACAGAAGGCACATTAGCAAGCACCAGATTTTCCAAGTACAGCAAATGCAAACCAGTACGACAGCTCCAGCTTTCCATCACACATGGACTTTGTTTGGACAGCAGCAGCTGTATTTTGGCTGTGAAGAAGACTTCAGCACAGACCTACTTTATCTAATATGAGAGGTCTACTATGACCTTTTCTCTGTCATCCATACTTCATCTGTATCTACCTGCACACTGGTCAAGCACTGAAACTAATCAGAAAATCTTCCACTGGTTATCTTCAGCATTTTAAAGCCACAAAAATCCCAGCCAAACATGTTGAGAGATAAACTGATACAGAATATGAGTTATAGACATTTAGTTTCCTGGATAGGAAAGTTCAACTACTCAAATCATGGTTCACTTCACCCCCCTGAGTTCTTTGCATGGAAGTATGAAATGAAATCCTTAGTGCAGACATGAGAGGACGAAGTATGTTACGTCTTGGTTACTGTAACCTCTTCTAGCAGAAGAAAGCAGGGGTTAAAAGCTTTAAACTTTGTCAGCTGGAAGAACAGAGGATTCAAAAAGCAGTATCAATGGACAAAATCCAGGTGCCATCTGCTACATAGATCATCTATATATTCCCACTATTACAAACTTTTCTGTGTCTGCTTTTTAAACAATTAATTGTCAAACACTGATATTAAATAGCAAACATTTTGACAGGGTAAATTCCCCTTCTCTCTTTTATTCCTCTTCTCATATAAATATCATAACTAATTAACATCATTTCTATAAGATGAATAGAGTTCCTCCACCCACGAGTTGTTCTATCATTTGAAGCTTGGGTCAAATATCTAAAATGTCACACTATCATCATTAAATTGATGTTTTAATTCTCCTTAATACATGACAGAAATGAGCTGTCAATTACAAGAGGAATATTGGCATTTTATTCCTGACATCATTTTCAATAGAGGGAATAAAACACCAATTAAACAACAATTATACACCAAGGTATGACATGTTATATATTTGACATACAGTATAATAATTTTTAAAAATCTTTCTTCACTAATAGTAAAGAGAATAGGAGTTTATTAAGAACATCAGTTACCTCTTGTCTTGATTCTTTATCTTTGTATACCTTAATACTACAGTGGGAGTTATGGCCCAAAAATATAACACCAGCCTCTTGAGTTAGGAAGAGAGGAAAAATACTCAGGAAATGTTAGGGGAGACAGTGACTGATTTTCAAACATAGCTCTGGAGATTTCCAAGAAGGATGTAAGTACTTCTGCAAGGACAGAGACATAAGAAACAACATATGCGGAGATTACAATAAACAACTAGTTTTAGGAAAGTTACTTCCATCTGTCTGTACTTCCTCTTTGATCATGGCTTCCTTTAACTTTCAACACCCATCAATCTCTGCTCGCATATTCAGGAAATGTTTTCCTGGATGCAAGGAAAATGCTGCACCAGCAAATCACATAATTCCAGGGGATTAATCTATGCTGGATTCCCAGCAGAGCACTGAGAAAAGAATCTGCCATTAGTACCAGCTGTGTGTATACCACACAATCACTCTCTGGTGATTCCAGAGAAAAGACAAGTACTGGTTGAACTCAGTTGTATCTTTCTTTTTAGAGGCAGCAAATAGCCATAATATGTCAGGTCCTTCACAACTTCCAATGCCAGCTCTTCATGAGAAAGCTTCCTTGTACTAGGCTTGAATGAAACCCATCTTATTGGGGACTGACTGCAGAATGAGAAAAACTATCTGTGAATCAAGGGTAGACAGACTTGCTGCATCCTCCCCAGCTCTCAGAAATCAGTATTAGAAGCTTTTTTCAAATGTTAAGAAGTATTTCAAAAAATAACCTTCTAATTTAACAGGGTGAAAAATTTTAGAATCCATTTTCATTTGCCTTTATAATTTCATCATTAACTTCAGCTAAGACCAGGCCTAGGTATCATTTTTAGGCATCGTATAAAGGCATTTCCTAAAGGCTGAGATTCTTTAATTATTTTTTTATTATTATTTTTAGCTGTGGACAATAGTAGGAAAAATTCCAACCTCAGATCCCACACATTGCATGGAAGGTGTCAGTAGGACATTGTTAGGAAACCTAAGAATGTCTTTCTTACAAAATGTAGCCAGTAGGATACAGCCAACAAAGTCCACTACTCAGCCACATTCCACACTGATGGATTATATTTATATTCAGCTGAAATCTTTATTATGCTTCTGAAGGAGTGAGAACACCTTAATCTGAACAAGAAACAGTCCCTAGACTACTTTTAGTGTCTTTCAAGTGCAGAGAACAAAGATTAATTCTGATTTTATGCTCAAGAAGAAATACCTCTAGTGGAAACTTGTGTGAAAGCATACAGGCTGAGTTCCAGTTTACAAAGGTTCCAATTATTACCATTCCAAGTGTTCAATTCACATAACTCATCACATATGTCATCCAAACTATCCCAACGGCAAAAGAAAATGACCTCTTTTTTTTCTTTTTTTTACCTTTTATATATATATATATATATGCTACTCTGTGGACAATTAATAACTTCTTAACTGCAGTAACTCCTTAACACTCCTTAAACATTGTAACACATCCCCCTCCAATTTTTTGTACTATTCAGTTAATCAGACCTCTTAATCTACATTAAAGTAAGAGATAGTTGTTGTTCCATATCTTACCCTCATTTTCTGCATAATTTTCCTCTGGTGAACTGACAGACATAGCAAACATCCTGAGATACCACCTCCATTACAAATGTATATAATCCTCTTGCCATCGAAATGGCTGTCACTTGGACTCAAAGGCAGTCTTGAATAGTGACATCATTTCTCAGCCTGGATGCACTCGTGATTCTCCTTTGTTGCCCCTATGCATCCTGGTTGTAGGTGTTACTTCTCTCACAACTGACCTGGCAGGTTAGCCAACAATATAATTTTTAATTTATGAAGCACCCAAGAAAACTTTGCTTATCTAGTTGTAAAACACTCTAAGGGGTACGAAGTAAATAGGAAAGAGAACATAAAACTGATGAGCGCTTACCCTGTATTCCCTACTGATGCTTCTACTTAGCCCTGCTTAGCATTTCAATCTATATAAAGTCAATGGGCCATATAACCTTCTTTTATATACACTAACCAATTAACATTATTGTTTAATAGGAATAAGTTTAGGGAATTCTTTTTTACAGTTTGATTCAAAGTATCATTGTTACTAAACAACAGTGGTGATGGGTGCAAGAAGATGTACTTGTTCTATGAAGACAAGTGATATCTAAACTACTGAAACTATGCATTATTTTTAATACTAGAGCCATCTGAATAATAGTTTCATAAGACTAATAAATGGTCAAGATTCCTATTACAACAGCTACAGCAAAATATTAAACTTACAGGATTACTTAGGTAACCACTAATTTAAAGATATTCAAAAGATATAAAAGGTATTCAGTCAGGTTAAAATTAAAAACAAAATACCTTGTTAGTCTGGGTTTGTTGTGTTTTTTTCTTGCATAGGCAGTGAAAATAAATTGTTGAAGTCCACTTCTGTTCAGAGCATGTTTTCAACTCACTTCACTTGGAGTTGTTCAAGCACAAAAATAATGCTGTTTGCTTGGTAATCCTTCAAAGGAAATAGATTGGATAGTTCTGCTGGTGATCCTGTGCTTTGGGATTTGGAATGGGGTTTTGTTGGGTTTATTTTTTTTTGCTTCCAAGCATCTAATGTTGGATTACTTTGAGGGAAATTTATCTTGTTGAAGACCAGATTCAACAATTTTAGTCAGTACAATGTTTTTTAATATTATTTTCAGCTGTAGTATGATAGTACGATTATTTGATAACGTGTCTTTAACACCACCAAAAGCCAAGGCTCAATTTACATCATGTTTGCTCATTCAAATCTCACTTCTTTGATTATGCTTTTCAAGACTTTATTGTGGAGATTGTCTGCTACACCATTCTACAGAAGGACAGTGCCTCATCAGCAAGAAAGTGGTCCAGTGTATTGCAGATCTCAACTCACACCATCTGTTTACTAAGTATTTCTGACCTCATTCTTATTTCATACCAGAGAGACGCTTGCCTGCACCCACCCTTCAGAAGCAAATACATATGCTTCTCAAGATTTTTCCCTAGGGTTCTTCCCACCTGTATTTACTCTTTAAAAAGTAAATGGAAAACACAGCAATACATAATAGGTGAGATTTTCTACTCATATGGGAAGGATGGTGTGCAAAAAACAATGCTCTGGCCATATTCTCATTGGCTTCTCGTGTACAACATGGGCAGCCACACCAATCATTGACACAGGGAGTGGGAGACAGTACAGTGATAATTTAGGCTTGGTGAGAGCTGATAGACTGACAATGCAAGAAACTGATTAATTGACTTGATAACACAGCAAAGTAGCCCAATATTATTAATATGACCACTAAATGAGGAATAGGCAAATGAGACAGTTTTTAAACTGTAAAGAGAAGAGCTGAAGATCAAATGGCAACAGGGATATAATTTGTTGGATTAACAATGATGCAAGCTGTCCAAAATTTTCTTGGACACGCAGCACCAAAGACTCTGGATTTAGGTAGAGACAGTAACTAAAGAGAAAGCTACTTCAGATTAAATTCTGGTTAGTTCAGTCTGATAAAAAAACTGAATGTGCAAATCATATTGAAAGTTATTATGAAAAGATTAATTTGAAAAACAAGGGAAAAACAGGAAGTATTAGAAGAATGGAATTCTCAAAAGAAGAATCTAGAAAACTTTGAAAATCAGTGGCTAAAATCCAATGGAAATATTATCTAAATAAATTACTAAAAGAAAGTAAACAACTGACTAAAAGATTATTAATTCAATACTTGGGATACCATCCCCAAGGAGATTTTTCTAAATCCAGCAATATCAAAATAATCACTAATAACTTGAATGATACAAGCAAGAATCAATTTCCAAAATATGGAAGGAATGGCAAGAAGAAACTTAGAAGAATGGTCTGAAAACAGAAGCTGCATGAACAGCTTCATGCAGGGATAAAAAGAACTAACATGCAGAAATCTACAGTGAGCAATAACTGGTTATGCTAGTACTGCATGCAGTGTTTAGGGGATTATGGTAGATCTCAGACTGAGAATGAACCAATGCTGCAACTGCAAGAAATGTCAGTGTCATCCCTGGAATTATTAAGTAGAGTATCTTAATAGGAAGAGGGAGTTTTCTCCTCAACTAGGAATAGAATGTCCCCAGCATGAATTGTGTGCATTTGGGGCATTCTGTTTAAACAAGATGCAGACCAAATCTGGAGAAGTGTCAAAACCAGCAAGAAGTTTGGAAAACACTTGCTTTAAAGATAATCTGATGGGACTGAATATGGTAAGAATACAGAAAAAAAAAAAAATTAAAATGAGGGGAAAAAAAAAAAAAAAGGAGCATGACTAATACCTTCCCATATCTAAAACAAATTATTATAAAGATAGTAAGCAAGTCTGTTTTGTGCCAGTTGTGGACCTGCATAGCAACTTAATAATTTGCAAGAAAAAAAGGCTTTTTAGACATTTAATTTTTTTCTATGTATAAGATTTTTTTAAATGGAGCAAGTTAACTAGGCAAAGCACTCTCTTGAAGGTCAAGTAAGCAAATGTCAAAGATGGTTATATAGGTAACTGAGCTGCCTGAAGTGCAAGTTTCCCCTTATATCCTCTACAAATATTTTTAATTTAGAAATTAAATTTATTTGGCACTTTTTTTCCCCTCTTTTTTGGCCCTTTTGAAGGCTAGTCTAGAATATGATCATTTTAATGGTTCAGAAGGTTGTTCTCCTTTCCGCTTTACATTTCTTCATTTGCCTTTCTGCCAATGCTTCTTACTAGACACTTTCCTTCTACATTTCTCAGTCATTTCACTAGATGCAAATGCAAGGCATAGCTGTACTAGAATCTTTTGCAATCTGCGAGAAAATAATTTTAATTCAGAAAACACTAATCCACAGAATTTAAGCAATGAAGAGCTTCAGATAGATGCAAGTTTTGTGATTTTTTACTACCAAAATGCTGAGCGTCAGTTTTGGAACTCCAGATGGTTTCTGAGCTTTCTCTTTATTTATGATTTCTGTCAGAACCACCTCAATCACTGCTGTTCACTATTGATTTGCAGTTCCGATTTTTTTTTTTTTCTTTTTTTTTTCCTTTTCATATGGACAAGAGACTGCTTGCAGCTAATTATTTAATTTCTCTTGTAGATAAAGTTACAGAAAAGCCAGTAGTCTACTGAAATAAAAAAAAACCTTTTTCACTTCACATATTCTCAATGCACCTTCTCACTATACTTAATAAAACTCCACAGTCATACTCAAAACAAAATCTTCCTTTTTGGTCAAAACCTTGCCTCTAATGTGGAACAAAATTATTGTGAAAGCATATATCAGTTTTTTTCCATAAGTTACTCTCTCTTTTACTAATGTCCTGGTACATGACCTTGGGAATAAGTTTTCTGAGCTCTTTCCAGCTGAGGTTTTTGGCCTGGTCAATTAAGATTGTAAACTCTCAAAGCACAGAATGACTTTATCCTATAAACATAATCAACATCTAGCATGATGAGGCTTTAGTTTTGGTTAAGGTCTGTACATACAGTTGCATTCTAAATAGTGATTATAATTATTGATATTCATGACAAACTTGCCACCACCTTGTCTGATTAAGAATGGGCAAACTGATAATGAAAAGCATCCAAAAGATCTGTTGTTACACATTTTTAATTCATTTTAATGCCTAATGAGATATTTCAATTAATGTTCAGTTAATACTAAGTGTCCACCACTTATATAACACAATGTAAATATTTAAAACCAGTCCAACTAAAATACAGTTTCTTAGAGCATACACCACTGCTTCTAGTAAAAAAAAATCAAATAATTTGGGCTTGGACATAAGGAGCAACTACTACACATCCATGTAGATTAGAGAATGGGAAGACTCCCTTCCATTTTAACTCTACAGCTTCAAAATTCTTTGCCATAACACAAAAGAAAAAGGAAGACGAATGGAATTAAACAAATTTTAAATTGAAAACTGCAACCTCAAATCAAACTCTTTTCCCTGAAAACAAGAGTTTGGCAGGATTAAAATAAGTTAATTGTCCATGTGTATGGATAGAAATACACTTAATATCAGATGAAATATTCAGTATCCAATGAGAACAAGCAGTATACCTCATCAGACTACTGGACATGAATCAACTGGAAGGCCTTGTTTAAAGCGCAATGTTTGGATGCCTCAGTTAATGTAAGCCAATTAGCAGATCATACATGTCAGCAGGTACAAGCACGACTAGTTTAGCATGTTCTGAAGGCAAAGTTCAACTTAGGCTTCCTGTTCTCTAAACACAAAATTTATATAGCTATCTACACAAGGCCTAAGTCATTTTGGCTTACACTGCTGTCCTAGAGTTCCTTATAGCCTCCACTGATGCAGCTGCTGCCAGTTAGAGATAGGATATTGGACCAGAGAGATTCAGAAATACTCTGCCTGGCATCCTGTGTAACAAATCTACAAGTGAGATGTTCAGCTGAATTTCAGGATTTGAGCCAATCCTATCCAGCATGACCAATATTTTTCCAGGAGAAAAAACTGTGAGTGCTCAGTCATGAATAGCAAATCACTCTCATTCCATTACCAGCCGAGTCTGGGATGTTCCTCTGAACCTTTGCAATTCTTTTACAAAAATATTTCTGTTTCCTCAAGTGCATCAGTTTGGGGGCCATCCCTCAATGGATCAATTTTCTCTCTGAATCACAAGGAAATACACAGTGTCAGAATCACTTTTACTTAACAGTAACCATCGGTTAAGTCACATGGTATTCCGAGAGTAAAAGAAATCATATCTATTTTCACTTGCAAGTTTTTTCTGTTAATAAGATTTATTTTTAAAAGAAAGAGAGTGTGTATGAGTGAAAAGGTTCATTTACAAGGCTGTCATGGAGACAACATTTTAAAATAACCACAGCTACATCAAATGATAATCAGGAAACTAAATAAACTAAATGCCAAAATGCTCTGAAACCTAAAAATAAGAGCCAGGTCTAAATTACTCTAATTTTTAAGGCTTTACAACATTTCAAAAGGTAAGCCATATTCTGAGTGTATACTCTTTGTTTTTCATTCTTGAAGAGGACTGAAGTGGTTTGTGAATCAGGCTTTTAAGACATTTGGCTGTAGCAAAATTGTAATAAAAAATGCATAATACATACTTAAGAAGGAAAGTAACACCTCTGCCACAAATTGGTTCTTTGAAATATTTAAATTAAAAAGTCTAAAGCCTACTATGCTTGCATAAAACAGCATTAAACAGAGAGTAACATAGATATGTGGGTTTCCTCACAGGGAAAAAAATAAAAAATGGGATTGCTCAAGGAAAGGAAACTTTTTTCAAAACAATATCAATATTGTTACTGGATTTTCTCCAATTCAGGTTTTCTTTTGTCATTCTCTGAGAGATCTTCTTTTCCATTGTAATTCATGGAAATGATCATTAACAACGAAAAAATTATTCATTTACTTATATTCCTTTTTGAATAGTGGAGGAACTGCACTGAAGAAATAAAATAAAAAAGCTTCTTTTAATGAGGAGCAAAGTATATCTCTATGGCTTAATGCCTTGTTCTTCTCTCCAAACGCAAAACCTTAAAGTCCTTATACTCAGTTCCCACTCAAGCATAATTCCTACTCAAGTGAACTGGCATTTTGCCTGAATAAAATGAGTAACACGATAGGAATTATGCCACGAGACTGTATCAGTTTATTGCAATATTTCCCCACAGACCACAAGCAAAACTGTTCTCTGGATGACAGAAGAAGGCTGCCCAGCACATATGCAGCTACTGGAATTCTGCCAGTAGGGCAATATCCATTGTATTTCTTAAGAATGGAGCAAGAAACACATTGTGAGACATACTCAAAGCAGAAGCCCAGGGCAGAGTCAGTTCTGCAAGCAAGGGCATATGTCTTTCTAAGTTGCATTTTAATATATTTGGGGAAGACATTACATTTAAAACAAAAGCAGAGAACAGACATGTCCTAAGTTCATGAAACTACATCTAGCTTCCAGTTACAAACCATACTGAAATATGTTTCTTCTTAGAAAAGAGAAAATATGTTCTTTTATAGTTTCTCTGTCCCACTTGAAGTTTAACTGGACTATGGGTTGGGATCTAATAATATATAATACATATATTAATTTAAATTCAAAACGCCCAGAAAACACTATTTCAAAAGGGCAAAGGATAAAGCAAAGTAAAAATAGCTGAAAATACATACCATCCATACCTTCTACACATGTTTATCTCTCTTTTATCTTAAAGAGTTTGTTTGTTCCGTTCAGTGACTTTTATGTAGAACCCCTGCATGTTTTGCTTTGAATTCTTCTGTATTTGTCTCAGTTTAGCCTCTTGGAACCTGTGGTTATTAGTACATTACGAAGGAAAGTCATGATCTAAAATGAGAACCACCTCTATGGTCTATAAATACAACACAATTAACTTCAACCATGAATTTATTACAAAATGCCCCAACCCTCCCGTTACATATTGAGTAATGCTTCAAAGGAAAGAATGTAAGTCAGTAAATACATATTTATTATTGCATTCATTCTTCTTATCATGTTTATATATCACAAACACAAACAGAATTATTAATAGCCTTCTCTCATTGTTCTAATTTCAGTGGCTAATAAAAACTCTCTATTCATCCTCTGCATCTTTTCTCATTCAAAGTCACTTCACTGTGTGTATTACTCTCAAGACCTCTTGGAAAGAAGGGCAGTATTTATTAACTGTCCAAATAAATGCATATGTTACATAGTCTCTTTTAGTGACATGGTAGTAAAAAGTTTATCAGCACTTCCCTTAGAAACCCTGCTTTCAGAGGTCTGTAATAACAGTGTAAAATTTGCCTCTTCCACTAAGAAGTTTCAGCTTGAGGGGAAATGTTGTCCTATAAAGAACATATTATTTAAACACGGAATCAAATTTTTCATTATTGCATAATGGCATTGATAACATACCACAATTACTTTTCTTTAATTTTTAGTTAAAATGAAATGGCCATATTCACATGTAGCTTGACACTTCAGACACCTGCTAAGCACCTCTGAACACCAGTTTCTAGGAAGATTCTCATGGGATTCTCATGACACAAACAAAAAATCTGTATTTTCCAACCAAAACAGTACAGCTCAAGCTATGCAGAATTATTCCTTTTCCTAAATAGCTCTTTAGAAGAGGCTGATGATCCAAAGCACTATGTTTAAATATGTCAACAAGCTTAATGACAGCTAGGTAAGTCTTAGCAGAATAGCAGGTATCGTCTCTTGGCTCAGATATGTTCATTTTTACCTGTCTGCACAGCACATATATGTAGTCATCACTGTTCCACCTTGGCCTGGTCTCTCACACTACCAGATCCATCACCTAAATTAAAGAGAGAAGTAAGCTGCCTATGTAATCAGTGAAAAGAAAGTCTGAACTGTGATACTGCTCACTGGTTTCAGGGGCATCCATAGCTGGGAATATCTCTACTACAATTGCAACACCAGTTGTTCTGTGTTATCCAGGCACAAATGTAGATCTAACTCCTGATTCTTATTTTATGTATGCAGGCAGAGAATAGTCAAAGTTAAGAATTTAAATGTGGTGGTTATAAACTGCACTGTACATGAATAAAAGAAGTCAGTCATACTTAGACACCTCCACCTTTATAGTAGATCTTTACATTGCATATTAAAACTTTGCAAAAATGGAATCCATACAATCACAGAGAAAAATACTTGCTGTATGTATCCCCAGTGACACAGCAGTCATCAAAGGTCTTAAAATGCTGAAGTTGTAAAATATTTCCTAGCTTAATTTTGTCTAAGGGCCATATATTTAAACTTCAGAACAGAGTTTCTTCTAAAATGTGACCCATCTGTGTTAAGCTCCTCCCTTCATATTGGGCCAAAAGTGGGGCTATGCAGCTGCAAGCTACTAGCAAAGGATTGAAGCAGCTTGTCTGCAGTTTATCTATACTGGCTGGCATGCTCTTTCCAAATATATGAAGCTTAAGTTGATTCTCATTCCTCAAACAGCCTGGTCCCAGAAAAGCTAGTCTGACCTTTGAGAAAAAAAATCCTGCTGAGGAACTTCTGAGGACTTCTTTTGGTTTTGATTGGCAGCCCCAACTAAGATCTCTCTTTGTGCATTGGACCAGTGCAGTTTACAAACAAAGTCAAACATATTTGTGTGAGATGCAGTTTGGCTGCAGAACACAATCCAATAGGTTTTGTTTGAGCTCTGAGAAGAATCATAATTTTAGCACAATGTGTTTTGGTGTTGCCTTTAACTACTTGTTCCCTGTCTCTGTCCATGCTTTCTTTTCTTTCTTGAAGGACAGACATTTCCTAAGAGGAAAACAACTCCCTCAGTGCAGCCTATGTCATACATATATCTCTGAATTTAAGTATAACTACATATGCATACATAAAGAAATGCTGGCCTGAAGAAAACAGAACTGAACAACCTCAAAACAGAAGAGCACTTCAGCAGAGCTGCCTTTCATCCTTTTCTTTTTCCTTTTTTCTTTTTTTTTTTTTTTTTTTTAATTCTGCTAATACAGTACACAAAAATTCTTCTGAGCCAACACAGATATTGAGGAAATCAGAATCCAGAAGGAATCTGGACAACTTGCACTATGTTGCTTCTGTACCACAGAGCAACCTAGATCACCTTAGAGGCAGCACTTTGGCAGCATGAGGCTGTTCTATAATCTGCTAAACTGCCATCACACTGTATACTCTGTTTCCTTCACTGGGCTCTTTCTGTCCTTGGTGTCATCTGACTTGCAAAGACAGGTCCTCAGAAGTCCTCATTCTATAATGACTCCAGTGGCAAGATCTTCTTCCCAGAAAAATGGCAACTATTATGAACTCATAAGATAATTTTAAATATTTTTAATAGGACAGAGTAACCTCAGAATTTCATCTTGAATGTTCTGTCCCCCTATGCTGCATACCTGAGTCATTTAGTGTCAGTTCTCAGACTGTGAAGATGTTTTTGGTTGACCCACAAAAATCATTCTATTTTAAAACAACAACAAAAAAATCCTAGCCTTCAGAATACTAAAGAAAGTTTAGAAAGATGACCTCCACCTTTTCCAAAGATCAGAAAGCAAATAAAAAGAATTTCACATGTATTGCTTTATAAGTTTCACACATTTTTAGTATAACTCTCAATTTTTGCCAGTGCTTGGAACTGGCAATACTATCTAGCCTGGCAATTTCACAGTTATGGCTGCATCACAGTGCAGCTGAGATAAGGAGAGAGCACTCCCTCAGATTGCCCAGCATAACTGCTCATAACTGCTGCCTTCTAATTCCTCTCTTGTCAAAATGATAGGGAGTAGGGCTTTTCCAACTCAGCTCATTTTGACTAGTGTAGGTTAGGGAGGAAGATGCCAAAATTGTATGCAATGGACTGATGTAGTGGTAACTGCTGTTGTGGGAGCTATGGTAAACAGATGGAGAAAAGGCAGAGGTGGTAATTTCTTCAGCCAGCTCAGCTATGTTCTGAACAAGATGCTGAAGACCACCAGCTTCATTTAAGACAAGAAACACTGGGAGCATAAAAAGAATTATTTGACTATCAGGCCATTTAGCTATGCTACAGAAAACCTCTTACATAACAAATTTTGTCATAACTTGAGACATGAATTTAAAATTTTTATGCAGTTATTTTTACTTTAAATTATTAATGTTACATTGCAGCATCTGTAACTGTTGCAGTTACAGACTAACATTTTTAAAGTATTTTTATCCTTTCTGCTGTCACAAACAATGCAAAAATTGTTCTAGAAGATATGTCCACTCAAATTTCTTTCCAGACAGTAAGCAGAGTTAACATTAATTCAACATTAAAGATAGATTTCATAAAAAGATTCTCTCTTGTGACTTAAAAAGGAATTTGTAAACACATATGTGAGCAAAACTACTCTTATAAATGTAAATCACAAGCAAAATTTTTCACCCAAATTTTCAAAACATTGTCCCTTAAAACAGATCCATACATCACCTAGTAGCAAGAACAAGTACGGCCAAGAGTCATTTATAAATCTGATTCTTTTCTTTATACCTGGCTTCTTCAACATTTCCAACATCGTATAGACATGGCTATGGTCAAAATTCCCATTTTCTGTTAGAGCAATAAAGATTGTCCTTTTGGAGCTAAATGACAATGAAAAGGGGACGACAATAAAACCAGAAAATAGTAATTTCATATTAAGAATTCATTAAAAAATACTGCTGTAAAGACTGTAACGTTATACATAGACATAGTGCATTGATTTACTGTATTAACTTCCCTACTACTGAAAGATGTTTTCACCATGGCTTTTCATATAGAGTAGAAGCAGGCAGGCCTGCAGCTGCTTGCCAAGCCCTCTGGAAAATATATTTTCTGCAGAATTTGCCACCTTGAACCATTTTATTCCAAAAAAAATCCAAAGGATTTGTTATATTGGGGCTTTCAAAACATTTTTTGCCAAAAGTGTTAATGTGTGTCATTAAAGCTGCCAAGCTGTGCGTAGCATACAGAGGATCTTGCTGGAGTTTATAGAATCTGACATAAGAATGGTAAAGAAAACAGAGCACATCTATGAAGACTGACAACTGCTTATTTGTTTTTACATATTTTTTCAAAGTATCAATAAATCCATCTGATTTGCTTGAAATGTTGTAAGAGCAGCAAACCACAAATTATAATTCAGTTTCACTTGCCTTCTACACAGTTTCCTCCCAACCCCCAAATAAATTTAAACAGAATATAAGCCCAAAATGAACTTTTAACAGTCAAACAAATTTCAGCTTTCTGAAAGGCCTAAAAACATGTTACCAAAAGAAAATTATAAAGTAATATTTACCTCACTAAACACCTAGAACTATTTAAACTTCATCTCTAGCTTAATAGTTCAGAAGGATAATTTAAAGAATAATGCCTTTGATCCAGCACAGAACTTATGCACTTGCAGTTTGCTGCTGAGGATGCAAATCCTGCCTCAAACCACAGCTTGTGTGTAAAGTGCCAAGTTTAGAGACCTATAGCCACAATAAGAGGTGAGGCTGATATTTAAGGTAAGACATCATACCAAGCTAGTTATTTGCTAAATTTTAGTCATTTGAGTTGAAATATTCTTTTTTTTGCCATCTGCTTAACATAGTGAATTATTCAGTGCAGGGGCTTTCTTTGGTCGCTGCTGCATCTTACAGTACTATGGAAATTGGTCACTTAGTAAGCCTTTAATATAACTGCACTTTGTACACACTCAACAGGAACCTCCTCAGAGCTCAGCAGCAACCTAAATATTTTGATCATAGAATATCTAAAGACCATTTCAACTCTTGGGTCAAGCTTGTCTTTACAAGGGACTGCAAGAAGCAGTTACGAGCACAAAGGATACTGATAAGTTGTGTCTGCCTTCTTTTGCTGTAGCCAGATCCCTGGAATGCAGGCCAGTTACCTTTGAGGGCTGGCTCAAAATTAGTCCAAGGTCAAGATCACTAGCAGAGGGAAAGAAAAAAGGCTGCTGCTGAGATCAGCCAGCACCTACAGTGCTGCAGCAACAGCAAGCATGACTGCCCCAAGTTCTCCTCCCAGCTTTACCTCTCACTGCTACTCCTCCTGACAAAAGAAAAAGCCCAGCTGGGACTACAGTTCCTTATCCCTTTACTTTTTGCCTACAGACTTGAAAAGTTTGAAGTGACTCTGAACACAGGACTGGCTCCAAATCTCTCCTTTCCGTGTTCTCAGTGGACTGTGTGCCTTGCAGCCTGGAAGACAATTCAAATACAGTTGATGCAAATACAGATTGAATAAATGCTAAACCTACTGGAAAAGCAAGAGAAAGTCTATGAAATAACTCGGCATTAGATAAAAATTGAGACTGGAGGCTGCTAAGGAGGGGGAGGAACACAAGGAAGAAGTTCAAAGTAAATAAGGCCTAAGGTCTTTCCCCGAGATATTTTGAAGCCATTTCTCAACTACCAGTAATAACTTGTGCTCTGGATGCCAAGGGAAACCAGGAGGTGGATTGCTGCTACTAGGATATTCTGGACATCCCAGGATGCAGCTGAAACTATTATAGCCAAGTTCTGTGCTCTGTACAGGCAGGTATCGCTAGAGGATCTGGATACACACTAAGGGCTTAATTTCTTTAAAAAAACCCTCTACAGCTATTTCCAATGCCATCAAACTGGTACTTCAGGCACCTCATCCCAAAACTGAAATGTAAAATCTCGTTCCTCATCTGCCGCCTGAATTCACCAGAGACCTTTCTAATCACACTAGCTTCCCTCAGTGCACTGAATGCGCCATTTTCAAATGCCAAAATTACTCCCATCTGTATGGCTCTGTTCCCATCTTCAACTGGGATCCACAAGTAAGGTACACCCTGCAGAAATCTAATAGGCTTGACCTAGCATGTTAGCTGGGCAATGTATTTTGCAATGATCTTTCAGCAACTATTTAAACAGAGATTATAATCTCCAGCATCTCCAGTATATTGTAGTATAGCTCATCTGAGAGCACAGAATTCTATGGAAAAAATAAATATATCAAAAAATAAAATCTGTATTAATTAATGACATACTGAAAGTAAAATATTTCCTCTTCCTTATTAAAAAGTTGCTATTTATTATATTCCTTAGAGCGTGGCATTTAAATACAGTTGTTTCCTTTGTTTCCAATAATGTCTCAGCCACAATTACTTAATAAATTATAAATCACGATGTAGTTTTTATGTAAATTCATTTTTGTGTTCAAGCACAGGATTAATGTTTGTGTATGCAAATGAACAAAGGATATGTTCAAAGAGGTCGTGGTTCAAATCACTGCCAACTTTAAAATGCTTTACTACGTTAATGGTTGAATATGACACTGCTCCCTTTATTTTTTTTTCCCCTTAATTAATAACTTGTTTTAAATGTACCTGTTGCTAACACCTAATTTCTGTTTAGTGCAGCTTCATGGAAAATATGGTTGTGTGTCAGTGTATAGTTCCTGCTTGATGTTTCATATAATTCTTATAATATTGTGAATGGCATGTGCTAATTATTTAGTACAATAGCTCATCTTATGGAGCCGTAAGGCTGTAAAAGAAGGGTGATAATTACTTAAGATGTGAATGTCTATTTTTTTCGTAAAAAACAAAGTGTGGGAGGAAAACTTTTTTTTTTTTTTAAATGAAATAAAATGGGAGAAAAGATTGAGTAACGGCCCAGGAGTACTGGAAGGGTTAATATTTACAAGTTTTTATTATCTGTAGGGCTACCTCTGAAGCATACAATGAAGACAGTAACTGCTACACAATTCTATGTTCTGTACTAGGTAGCCAGCTTCTGCTCTTCCAGCACTTCCCACGTGGTTGACAAAGCATAAGTTCATAACCTACCTCTATCTTAAAACTTGATTGTAAGAGCTCACCTATTATGCATCTTTGACAGATGTTTAAAGCAGTTTCAAAAATCCATGCACAGAGAAAGGAGTTTAAACTCACATTAAAAAAAAAAAAGAAATAAAGCAACTAAGAAAACATGTTCACAGAATATATGTATTTCTATTATTATCCTAGGTCTAGACTTAAAAAAAACCCCACAAACCTGTATGTGGAATAAAGAGATTAATTAAAAAGGATCAAGTCTTGTATTTTAGAACCTGATCTCTTGCAGTCCTGAGTGCCACAACTGCTTCAGGCTAAAACAAAGAAAGGAATACTCAAAACCTCATACAGACTAAAATGAGATCATACCTTAGAAGACTGATCTGGAGATTGAGACAAATTGGATGGCATATATACAATTTATGGGTCCAGTCCTGTCCATGGCTATTGGTCCTACTGCTTTTAGTCACAAGATCTTGTCAGAAAGGTCACAGGGAGAGGTTGTACATGTGAGCAGAATGACGGCAGACTATGAAAAATATACATGGAGTACAAAAATAGACAAAAAAACACAGAAGAGCACAAAGAATACACGGAACACGCAGAAAGGAAAGACTCTCAGATTATACTCTAAAAACTCATTAATTTTGTGGAGAGAATAATGAAAAGAATCATATGAATAATCATTTAAATCTAGATACAAACACTCTCTAGACCTATTCTCACAGTAGTCATGCAATCAAGATTTGTTAGCTCAAATGTTCAGGGACAGTGAATCTTCAGATTCTATATTCTACAATTCACTGAGATACAACTTAAAAGCCACACTCTCCAAATTCCTTGCAGCGGAAAGCAGATTAAAAGGCTTCCACTTATCCAGATGAAGTACAAACAAGGCCATGAAAATCACATCACCAGTCATAAGTAAGATATATATTTTACATGTCTGTGTATTAAGGATTAGTTGCAAGTTTCAGGTTAAAAGTAAAGTGGGGGGGAGAGAACTGCTGAGGAAAAGTTGTTTTTATAAATTTCTAAGAATGGAATAAATGTTGATCAAATTGCTTCTTATTTGCAATGAATATTTGTATAAAAGAATGGGTGAAGATCATGGGATAATTTATACGCCAGGTTGCAATGACAATCCTTAGATGACATTTTAAATATAGGTACAGCCCACAGAGAAGCCAGAAAGTCAATACATCAATGGAAAAAGTATAAACTAATATCCCCTTAAACTGCTCTAGATCATTCTTGAGGCAGGACTCAACACAGAAATATCCAGCTTAAGCTGAAATTTTATGGGACATTTGTGAATAGCTGATACAGAGTTCACAACTAACTCTGTGCAGAGCATTTGTCTACAGTGGCTTTCCTGCTTTCACAGATGACGTGAACATTAAATTGCTACTGACTTCTAACAGAATCAAATAAAATATTATAATTATACACTTTGTGCTATCTGTACTGTACTGTATTATTATCTATAATTGATTATTCAGCTCAGTAGCTATTGTTCTTTAAAATGCTTTTGACACATTGTAGAAAAGTGCTATATAAAACAAAATTGATGAGCTTAGAGATTCTGGACACTCTAGTACATATAATGATGAAGCTGCTGCAAAGCAAACTGGCTCGAATTGCAAAAAGTCTCATCCACATTTTTTGAGTCTGATAGTCTTCAGCTAAGAAACAGACCTCACTATTCTGGATAATGTGCAAACGTAGTAAGAGAAAAAAACCTTAGTGCTAAAAACTTTTCTACATAGATAAGAAAAATATTAGGGGGGGGGCAGGGGGAGAGAAGAAAGGCAGAAAATGTGTAAATGAGTGAGTTACCTGCCAAAGAGTTACAGCAGCCTAAGTTACAAAAGCAAAGTCTAGCTGAAAACTAATTATTTTCTTTTACTGGGCTAGTTTCCAGTTTTTGTCCTCAGCCTTTAAAACATACAAATAGGACAATTTCAGGCTCTCTTTTTAAACTTAAAAAAAACACCAAAAAACAAAACAACACAACAAAAGAAAACCCCAACAACAAACAAACAAAAAAACCCCAAAGTCTTTAAATATCCAGTACTGAAACATTCAGACTATATTCTCAAGACAGGAAAAACTGTGACCTATCCCCTTAGATTCCTATATATCATCCAGGTTTTCTAAGCACAGAAAATTGTTTTTATATTTCTCTTTTTCTATATGCCAGTAAGATAAATAAGGTTAGGGCTTTAAGCTATCTAAAACTTATAGGCTTAGTTCCAAGTAGCCTCAGTATTCACAAGAATGCCAAAGTAATGTCTACATAATTTTCAGAATAAGAAAAAAAACCCTGAGAAAAAAAAATTACTGGTGGTATGTAACAAGTTTCCTAATCACAAAAATATTTATTTTTGTGTCTTCAGAACACATACTATTGCTTCCCATAATTAACAAATGAGATTAAATGTTAACCAGTTTAAATCTGTCAAAATATTTTAATAAGGGGGGCAGATGTTCTGTTTTGCTAAGTATCACTATTTACTTTATGAGGTAATAATAACCTTACCTTTCCTCTGCAATAGTTAATAGTAAATGGTTAGAGCTTGCCAAAGAGCAAATAAATCATTACACTAAATACAGGTTGTCAGGCTAGTTTAGTACCTTGTACACTCCATTTTGCTTAGATAAATGGCTTAGAATGGGATTTACTGTCTGCTATTTTCTAGAAAGATTTTGGCTTTCCCATTGTGCGTAGTTTAATATCAGATGTTAAGAAAGGTACTATATCAATATGTGAATTTTACACTGAGAGGCTTACATGTTTGGGTTGACTTCATAAATGTACAAATGTGAGACAAGCTGCAGACCTCCCAACAATGTCATTACAGAGAGTACTTTTGTAGAAAGAACGTAGCTTTGGTAAATAAATAAATACAGCAGTGCAAAAACTCAAGCAAGTTAAATAGTATAAAATCAATGCTCTGAAACATTCCTTAGAGTTCTCTTTGATTTAACCATATTAATACCTTTCTTATTCACTCTTCATCAAATTTGCAATTGTTCAGCTCCAATAAAATAACCAAGTTTTAAAACCATTGCTGAACACAGTAAGTGTACATTAAATGTTGTATTTTTCTGAATAGCTGAGCCATTTTCAGGGCTAAGCACAAGTGGATCTGGCCAACATGAGACTTTCACTCCCAAAAAGGCTCCTGTTGGGCTATTACACAATTCAAGCCCCATTAAAATCCACCTGTGAGCTAAGAGGTTATTTATTCTTACAATTAAATAGACAATGGCTGCTTTTCTGCATAAACAGACATACTTGAAATTTTGTATGAATCAGTATTTGCACAGAAGTATATTTGTTCAAAATGCACTATTTCATTTTTTCCCACTTTAAATGCCCTGCCATCCAACCACAGAAAAGCAGTAATTTGGAAAATCATGCAAGGCTAGCAGCTAATAATGGTTGAAGGAAAGAGATCACAAGTTCCATTGGCTGACATTTGTATAAACTATTTGCAGAACACTTGAGAAAAGCAACTCTGGTCATGGAAAGAAGGATGAGGTTGTGAGTGATCTGTGAACAAGGAAAAGGTCCAATAAATTGGCTCACTTATTCACACTGAATAATTCAAACAGCTTGACTCAACACAAGACATACTCCTTACTCCTTTTAAAGGACTAAAATATTCATAGTTTCTTCTGTCAAATGCCATTATCACTCTGTAATGTCAGAAGCAATGGTTATCTTCCCAAGGGCTGTAGGAGACTTGGATGTGGGTCATCAGCTTCAGTTGTGGAAACTGCCTGGTGAACACTGCTTTTACCAATCATCTGACTCATATCTGTGCGTCCCACATTGCACTAGTCCTAGAAAAGGCAAGTTGAAAAGCTATTGCCACCTTCACTGCTCAAGGTCTAGTGCCACATAAGCCCTTTTGTGCTGCCCAAGAGCACTGTGTAGTGAAAGCTCAGAGAGCTCCTATCACAGATGTGATAAGGTCACCTTAGGCAACACCCTTACCTCCATAAAAGAAGACATTCTATCCAACAGCTCCAGAATGAATGTCTCTTTGCCCCTTTCCACACACAGGCACACAAAGCCATACGGGAACAAATGAAGACAAGGAAGGGGGTGGTGCCAAGCCTTAAGTATTTCATGTCAGAGAAACTCACTGCAATGGGTTATACAGAAGCCAACAATTTCCTTAAAGTGGCTATTAGCATCTCCCTTCAAATAAAAATGTAGGGTACAAAGAGCTACTATTCACCACATTCCCAGACATCAGATCCCAAAGGCACTTAGAAAGCAACTTTTCTTTAACTGTGTCAACATTACAATCTACTTCAATTCATGTTTTGCAAGACGGACACATTTTACAAATTCTTTAAGAATTTTCTGTGTATTTAGTAAATTTCTCTTTAAGACAACCCAACCTGTTCAGTATTTCAGTGGATTTTTTTCCCTCTTTCTTTTAAAGACATCTTAATTAGTCTAATCCTGACTGGTCTCTTTCCAATGTTCCTGTTGGCACAGTAGGATTTCAATTAACATTCTGCTGTAGTGCTGCAAATGCCCTTGCTCAGATTTTTTTTTATTATTATTTTTTTTTTAATGTGCTATTTTGGATGCCATCTCTCTTTTCTTCCTTAAAAATTGTTCAGCTTCTGAAAGGTTTTGGAAGCTGAGGTTGTTCTGCCAATTTGTGCTTTCTGAGCTTATCAAGAGATAGCACATAATTATTTTTTATTATTATTTTTCAATTTTTTGCCACTTGAGGGTTATATTCCTTGTCTGCCCTGACCACATCACTCAGCCCCCTTTCAATTCCTCCTGGTTTCCCAACAGCAAGTTCATGCTTCTTGTCCTCAGTATCAAGGCTCCTCAAAACTCCACCCTTCTTTATTTTTCTGTTCTTGTCTCTAATTGCATTTCTCTTTCTCTCTTTCACACATACATACAGACACACTTTCCTCTAATCCACCAACAATAACAATCTTCGATGCCGTTTGTCAGCTTCTCTCACACACAGCTCCACCCTACCCCTCACACATGGAGTGCCCTCCATGAACCAAGCTGTCAGGCAATTGTCCTCACTTCTTTGAAATCTATCCTTAAAAATCCACCTCTGCTGCAACGTCTAAAAGAAATCAGCTAATTAATGACGATTATGTTGAGGGGCAGATGGAATAGCTGACATTTACTTTACAATAACAATTAAAAAAAACCAAAACCCCTTTTGTGCAAGTGTGAGTAAGTATCTTAATCTATGCTAGACTTCTCTTCCAAGGGGACAGCAAGATGGATGGAGCAGTAACTAGATCCTGCAGGCTGTGCACATCATCCCTGACTGATTTTAGATCATGGGAAACTCTCTCTTTTCCTACTCTTCACCTATTTTGCATGCTTAAACTATAAACTCTGCAGGATAGAATCTGTGGATATGTCTATCCTGCATACCATGTAGTAACAACATTTAAGTGTAATAGGAGAGGACAGTTGCAGCAGCATGGAGCTAATTTACTCAGAAAGTATTCTGTATTATGCAATATGTGTCCACAGTAATTAACAAAAGACAAAATTATCTTAATTGAACTACCTTGGAAGTGCATAGCATAAACAAAAATAACAATACCGAGCTAAGTGCCTTGCTACTACTGCAATGGTAAGTAATAAAAATATAAATGGACTTTTATACTTAACCTGAAAAAAAGCCAACTGTTCAAACATGTGGGCTTGATTTCAAAGACACTACTACACAAAAGTACCCATTTATGTCCACAGTATTTACAGTGACACAGGAGCAAACAAAATCCTACTGTGGATTTCAATCTGTAATTTCACTTCCAATCCAGACCTTTGTAAAATTCTGCCACTTTAATATAACTGGAAACCTCGTCTATTAGGCTAGAAAGCAGAGAGATATTTATTGCTAACCTCTCCTTTGCATTGCTCTTGGCTACATAAATTGGCACACCTTAGCCACATGAGCCCAATAAAACAATCAGACCTTTCTGTGCTTACTCATCTTCTCTGGAAGACTAGCTTGCATTCTTGGTACACCAGTTTTCAATCACTAAAAAGAGTGTAAAATATCTGGTGGTTGACAAATTTGTTGCAAAACTTAAATATTTAAAGAACAAGAGATTAAGAACAATGGTAAAGCAGGATTGCTGCCACAGCAGAACTGCTTCAAATTGGAACAGTTAATCCAGATAGTAATCTGCAGCAGGTGGATTAATGTTTTCAGCTGTTCCAAAAGTTATGGGTAAGTAGAAAATGACTAATAAAAAAAGGTTAATTTCCACTTTTCATAGTGGTTGAATAGTTCTGACTGTGACTTCATCTTACACTCCATTTCTTCCAAAACTCACTAGGAAACTTAAACAACTAAAAAAAAAGCAACACACAAAATTGATAAACTACTGCAACATTCCTCCTGCATTAAATCCAACTACGTTTTCCACTCTACAGTCTTATCTGAAAGCAATCCCAATCATCCTCCCCATTGGCACTGAACACTGCTATGAATTTCCAAGATTTCACAAGAGATCAGGTACAGCCATATAGAGATCTAACAACATCACCTGAGGAGCTCAAATGATCATCCTATTCCATTTTCATACAGTGTGACTCTAAGATAACCATGCACAGATGATCACTTCATGGCTGCACCAGCAGTTTCTATTCCAAGGCAGGCCCAATGAGAACAAAATTGCTGCCTGGGTGTCACCTGCTATTTAACACCTTCTTATGAGTCTTCATACCAAGGAGCCTCACCCACTGGCTCTGGAATGAAAGGAGCACTGCAGGAGACACCTAAGCACATCTGTCAGGGTGGGGGAGGAGGAAGCTAATTGAAAGAGTTTGCTCTGTACAAGGATCAAGTTGACATTACCTGGGCCAAAAAATTCAGATTGTGTAATATGTCAAAGTCACGATGATTTAGCATCACCATCCTGCCATACTGCTGGGTTATTAGTTTTACCTAGCAGGGCAACATACATGTCTTACTACTTCAGCTTCAGAAAACATATGAAATTAGGTGTTTACCTACTTTATATTTTGAGCGTGCAAACCCAGACATGTTTGGTTTTTTTTTCCTTCTTGTCTTTTTTAAATTAAATTGATGGTTCTAACAGGTATGGGAGGAATGTGTAGCTGGTAACGGTAAGGAAAAGAGATGTGGGGGATCTTCTTTTGAGTATAATTCTTCAGTACATTACATGAGACGAACAAAAGAGAAATTAAACATAATACTGTGCCATGGTACTGTGACATAAGTGTCAACTTAGAATTTCAAATACAATTATAAGAGTCTTCTAATAATTATATAGGTGGCAAACAAGGCTTTAGGGCAAACATATGTGGCAAAAAATTACTAATGGCATTCTACAGAAAATCAGCTAAGCCTGACCCCTCCTATGCATCAAACTGTGGTAAGGTCAACTTGGTGGAAAGGTTAAGAGCAGTTAATGTTAAACACTGACCCATCCCTCCCCAGTCTTTTCCATATTCATAGGAAACTATCATACATATTCATGTAACAAGATAAGTACCTTCAACATACAGAGGTTAAAAAAAAAAGGAAGATTTTACTTCTTTACAATCTGACTCAGTGCCATGACACTAATTTCCCATGCATGGATTAGGCCATAAATTAATGTGTCTGTAAGGCTGGGCAGGATAGGTGAGCAGAAAACACAGAGTAGCCTCTGGATGACACTTAAATACTGAAAATATACATAAAAATACAGGGTTAAAAAAAAAAGGAAGATTTTACTTCTTTACAATCTGACTCAGTGCCATGACACTAATTTCCCATGCATGGATTAGGCCATAAATTAATGTGTCTGTAAGGCTGGGCAGGATAGGTGAGCAGAAAACACAGAGTAGCCTCTGGATGACACTTAAATACTGAAAATATACATTCTGTAATCCTGAAATTGTAACAAGACACACGAAAACACAACTCTTGTACATGTGTAAAGCATGATTATTTTAGGATATATGATGCATGCAAGGGTCTGCCTTACACACATCCAGCTGCATGCCTGTAAACATGGATATTTGAAACCTGAACTTCTTGCCCTTGCAGGTGGCATGAGAGGCCCAGGACTGCTTTTTGAAATTTTAGGCCAATATTCTCAAACCATAACAAAAGCAAAAGGCACAGACATCCTATTGCCACTGCAAGACTGGGGCTACTGGTATTTTATATTTTTAGCAAAGAATTGGCTAATAAAATAATGTGTTATGTACCTCATCTTTTGCTGTTTGCACTTCTTTTGGTGCACAGCACTGAATGAACTTGGAAAGGAACAGGGCTCAGAAACACCTGGTCCTTTTGCAGAACTTACTCTCCATGGACCTTGTTTTGACTTTCCTGTTAAATAACTTTTCAAACATGAGATCTCTGCCTTAATTTCTATGTCTTAAAAAAAATTACTTAACTTTATATTGAGTTGATACTCCTTTGCTAGAAGTAAAAGTTTAGGGTTTTTAAACCAAAATCTGACAATTTGAGTTTGCGTTAAAGCACTCAGCCTGCCCATTTTTGCAGATGAAAAATATATCCAACTAAGTGGTCTTCCCTCCAAACAGAACTTATTTCTCTGCCTACTGGAACAAAAAATAATTACTCTCACTAGAATAGTATTTTCATACAATAGATGCCAGCTTCACTTGTCTAGTTTGTTGTTTGTTTGGTTTTTTTTCCAGGAAAAAGTCACCATCTTTCTTTCCATTCCTACAAACCATCAACTCCTTCAAAGCATTTCAACAGGAAAAAATGGCTCCATTTCTCTTGCCACTTCACTTATCAATATTAACATAATGATGGCAAAACAACAAGAGAGGTTAGATGGCTAAACTAATAGCTTTCTATTGATATTATTCACTACAGATTTATACAGCACTTTTGGAGGCATCAATTTCCTCTACTAATTTTTAAATACAGATTGTACCTTCCAGGGTTTATTCACATAAACTCAAGTGTCTGCACTGAGACTTTGCTGAGGCAAAGGTCTGGAAACTTGCATGTATCCAGAGTATGGGGGTGCTACCTCAACCTCAAGTGATTAAAAAGTTTAAATAAATAAAGGGAGGCAGCAAATGACAGAGGACTGTGCAGCGGCAGGTAAAACCTCAGGCAGTGCTGGAGGCCTGACACGCTGACTGCACCAGAACAATGCAGCCAGGAACTGCCAGGCTGTTCCCAGCAGATTTCCAGGGCCCCTGAGGTGAGGGCCCACACCCTGGCTGGGGCACCCTCTCCCTCCAAGTCAACAAGCTACTAAGAAAAAGGTTTCTCTTTGGGAGGGGATGGGTGTTCCCTTCAAATGCCAGCTGAGCTCTGTGGGGTTTCTAGGCAGTTTGTGAACAAAGGGGCCATACTGCCTCCCCATGCCAAAACATGGCAAGCTGGGGTGTGTTCCCTGCCTTCCTTCCTGCACAGGAGCCAGCACCCACGTCTGGTGCTGCACAGCTCCCAGGAGACAGCCACAGCCATGGCCAGGCATCAGGGCAGATAGCAGGGAGAGAGAGAATGGCTGGGCACCTGCAGCAGGAAGGCCATAAATTGTCTCTGAGGATTAAAAGGTTTCATTAAAAACTCTTGTTTGCAGTATACAGCTGGGCTGTAGGACCTCCTCTAATTCATAATCATTGGTGTTACAATAATACCAAGCTAGTCTTTGCCATCATTGTAGTAGCCTTTCAGTTTCTTACCTTATAGTCCTTTCTCTTTTGAAGGATAAGGTGGTTTTCCCCCTTTTACATTTACTTCAAAGAAAGCACAGCTGTTTCCGTATTTGATTTCTGTACCTAAGATGCTTAAATGATCCCATGTTCCCCCTCCAAAGCTGTAATGTCTCAGTACCTTGCTGTCTTTAATGTATTTTAAATTTTTTATGCCCTTTTAAGGTGAAGAAGCCATTTTGTTGCAGCCAGGTGAGAGCTGTGGGACAGAGGGGCATGTGAGCCCAGGTCTCAGTCCCAGGCAGCCTCCCACCCAAGATGCCCCTCTGCAGCCTGCCTTGGTAGAGCCAGCTCCTCAGCCCAGCCAATCTGACCTTGGGGCAGAAGAGTTTATTCCCAGCTTCAGACTGGAGTGTTTAGCACCTGAAACAAATGTGACTCCCAGGTATGCTGCAGAGACCAGGCTGAGTGTGGATAAGTAAATAACAGCTAAAACTCCACAAACAAGTAGAGCCCAGAAGAGTTCTGGAGCTCCTCAACTCACACAGTGACTTTTACACTTTTCTCGTTTTAGTTCTTTAAAAGACAGGTAAAACAGATAAAAAGATTGGTATCTGTTATGTAGAGCATTTTCTAATTTACCATTGTATTTTGTATCTGCTGCTGAGGAGTTTCATAAAAAGCACTCAGAAAGTTTATAAATATTTAAGCAAATATTTACTTCCCTTGAGAAACATTTTTTGTCACTAACTGCTGCGAAGAGCGTTTATTCTTTATTAAATCAGCTGTCCTGAATGTTCTGATTTTAGTAGGCACAGACAAAAAAATTGTTTTACAAAGGAAATTTTCAGTCTTTTAAAACTTCATAGGTTTATTTTGTGTGGGGTAAACCAGCCAGAGGTAAACAGTGAGTAAAAAAATATATAAATAAAATCTCTAAATAATTTTATTTCATATCTGATTGTATACCAAGAATTCTTTTGTTTGTTAGCACTAAGGTTGCACTGTGAAGCAGATCACTAACTACAGAATCATCTGGTGATACTGCAACTAATAAAAACTCTGGAAGAAGATAATTTGGGAAGAAATGTGGCTTTTAAATTGAGGGACTCTTCTTAACCAAATACTTAATTGAGAATGTATTACCTGGAGTTGTGTTTAGACAACAAAAATTAAGAACAAAGGTGAAGGCACACCACAATGAGAACATTCTACCTATCATGATAGCTCAGGGTATTTTTCTATATGGCATGTTGAAATGTCGTGTAGAGATACCTAAGACAGTTGGCCGCTGCTAGCAATACAGTTGTTGCCCTGTGTTACCCTGTGGAGACTAATTTACTTGGCTTTTTTGGCAGGACTTGATCAAAGCACCATGCTGTCCCAGATCATGCACACCTAGCTCCTCTGTGGTCATATCCTTGGTATACTGACTGTCCAGATTAATGTTTGCTTCTAAAAGTTACTACTGATTACTAGAACTGAAACATACCCTATGTGCCTATTTTTAGCTATATCTCACCTGAATAAAGTGTTTGTCTCTTGTCTGATTCTACACACCTTGTGGCCTCCTCTCTGGAGAGATCAAACAGACATGTAACAGTAATTTCAGTGAACAGCTTACTTGTGCAGTGGGGAGAACATACCTGCAAAGAAACATGATGATAGATCACGGGACTATTGTATACGGCAGAGGAGAACAGGTCTCCAGGCTGGGTCCTAGAACATCTGCCCATTTTGAAAATCAGAATTTATTGAATAGAAGTCCTTCAGTAACTTAAAAGTATTTAATAGAATCTCTCTGTAGAATTCCACAACTCTATAAGAAACTCATGCAAAGAAGCGATCTTGCACATTTAGTATTTCCTTGGCAAAAGAATGGGGAAGGTCCTGTGAGCAGCCTGGGTGATGCAGTTTGGAGAAGTTAAGCAGACGCACTGGGAGTATAGCAGTGGTTTCAGTTAAAATATATATTACTCCCTTGGATTACAGCTTTTCCTGTGTTTATGGTCCCACTTGTCTCTATAGTGAATTCTTTGTGGCTTTGGCACATTGCAAGGGAGCAGTTCTTCTTCCCAGTAATCTACGGAATTGCTTCAGCTCTTTGACAATGGGATTTACAGAATCTTTTACTCAAGTAAATCAGGAACTTCAGGATTCATGGAGATTTAATGCTTCTCAGAGAAGTTGTACTACATAGGCTTGCTTGACCTAGGATTTTGAGGGTCTTCAATATAGGCTCTCTTGGATAGTATCATGCTAAATAAACTTCCTGTTTGTCCCTGAAACTTCCAGTTGTCCATTTCACTCCTGAAGTCAGTTCAAGATGCAAGGTTATGAGTTTTTCTCCTGTCAGTCTCTGGGAGGGGAGTCGTTTTACTCTTGCTCTACTGTTCAGCATGGCTGAAGAGAAAGGAAGATTTTACAATATGCAGTGAATGTAGATCGTGACCTTGCTGGATATCCCAGCTTCCATGGATAGCACAGTCTACTGATGGAGCACCTGTCAGGAGAGGTGCGGGCTTTAGCATTCTGGGTCTATGAGGCCTGAACATGAGCTTTGAATTCCGTATGTGCCCTGATCTCTCTCCACGTTTGTCTTTTATTCTGTAACTTTTTTGTCCTGCAAATAAAAATGCTCAGGCTGATTTTTGCCTAAATCTGCTCTATACCTTATTTAGGATTACATTTTTTTAAAGTCACTCCACCCCCATCTCTTGTAATCAATACAAAGGAATCGATATTTAAGGGTCAAGACCTTTTCTTTTTCCTGTGGCTAAGCTTCTTCCAACCTTGCATTTTAAATAAAACCTGTATTTCCAGCCATCTCTAAAAAGGATAGGAGGAAGAAAGCCAGCTGATTAGTGTCTCTCTTTTAGGTCTTAGGGTAATGGCTGCTTTTACCTTTCTAGTTTAATTCAGCACATTTACAAAGCATTAAATCTGCCAGTATGGCATTAACTTCTATCATGTACATATTAATAGGAATAATAATCAAAACATCGAGTGAGTTTGGGTGTTAAAACTGGTAATATTTTCTTTAAGTGCTAGTACACATTTGGCTTGGAAGGTGCTCAATATTGCAAAGGATTTTTAAACTAAGATTTATCTCCTATCTATCCAGAAGCATTTTGCGATAAACCCGCTCATTTGTACCCAAAAGGGCATGATTTTGTCATCATGCTGATGTTTTCATGAAACACATTTGAAAAACACAATTTCTAAGTTTTGTTACCTCCATTAAGAAGAATGTTGATTAAGTGGAATCAGCATGTAAGAAAATATTTAGCAGCTGTTCTCTTATTGCAAATTTGTAAATATATGGAAAAATAATCACACAGATATTTTATGCCAATTAGCAAATACTTCTTTTAATTAAAGCATGTTGAATATTACAGCATCTTCTTAGTATTACTGAAATTCAAATAAAATGTAGGGATGGTGGAATTAGAGAGAAAACATCTTCATCAATGTATTAGAAAGGTTTTGTTAATAAGCTAGCTGAATGGATTCAGATGGATTCCTGTTTTCTATATTTTTTTAAAATTATCTCTCTATACATTTTACATCATTACAGTGCTTCCATTTAAAAAAAAAAAAAAAAGGATAAAAAAAAGAAAAAAGAACAAAATAAGCTGCTTTCCTTTCAAACAGCACAAAGGATCAGGAAAACTACTGCATTACTACAAATTATTTGCAGCTTCAGTCTTTCCGACATGTAACAGTTGTAAATCAAGGATGTATTTTGAAATATCCTAAATCAGTTTTTACAAATCAGCACTCTTAGTAACAGCTTTCAAAGAATAAAATAATACAGCCATGGGAATTCATATTTATGTCTGAGGGTAAGTATGAATTAAATGTATCTATTTCACTTATGTTGCAAAGTACTATTATTCAATGGTCCAAAATATTATCAATTTATCTGTATTCAATTTTTATTAGGAAAGAGGTGCACAACCATGCAGGTTTCAATGATGTAGATAATAATAATCAGGAAAAGAAATGCTCCCTGGTGAGGATGAAAGGAATGCATGCCACTTTCTCAGAGACTCATTACTGTCTCTTTAGGAGAAGCAGTATGCATGCAAGAACTTTGTCCTGGAACACACTAAAGGAGTTGACTGGCTTTGTCAGCTGCAAAGTAAAAGCCTTTGCTGTACCCTCAGCTCATATCTAATAATTTTTGCCTTGCACACACCACCTACACACCTAACACTTCACTGACAATGCTTTGCCTTTCCCCACTACGCCCCAAATACAATGGAAAGTTAATTGAATGTTTTATGCTTTAGCAATATCAAAGAAATGAAAAGAACGTAGGTTTCAACTGTATTTCAATAATAAGTGCATTACTTTTTACCTTTTAACTGACACTTGTACTAATTTCCTTAAATGCTCTTTTTTACTCTTTTTTGATCTGTCTGGCTTTGTCGGGTCTGATGATGAGGGCTTACTTCAAATGCAAAAAGATTAGCTCTCTTTCCTTTAATAGCACAATTATAGTTTGTGTGATGTCTAAATCATGAAAGATATCAGGGACAGACTTCTAAAGTCACATCAGTTTATTACAAAAGTGGTAGTAATCATTTTAATATCAAAATTACTCTAATTTCCTAGTGGCATTTAGGAATTGTTGGGCATGAATACACATACACACAAAGATTCGTAGCCATTTACTTCTAATTTCAGTTAGGTAATTGTTATAAATAACACAAGGAAATTAAAAGGCTCTGTGTTACATTTTCATGTGTACTCAAGGTGTTCAGGCACCAAAAGAATATTGCCACATTGAAGCAAGAACCAAGTGATCCCGTTCAACATTTCTATATGTGCCAGAATCTTCGTCTAATTTTTTTATTTAATTCAACATGGGACTTAGCACTAAACACTAAAGAATAAATGTGCCTTCCTTAAAGATATGTAATATAATTAATCCAGTCAGTGCTTAGTCTACTTTTTAAATCCTGGATTTAATATACTTTACCGTGAGAGGGCAAGATTAAGATACCCTTTCTCATACTGGATTGCACCTAACTCCTCAAGTACTACCATTAGTTACATTATGTCAGCAAGAAGTGTCCCTATTCAAGATGAAGGCCTACAAGTGATGAAGTGTAATACAAATCTAAAGTGAGAGGGAAGATTTAGTTTACTCTCCAAACTGACTGATTCGCACATATTCATGGAACAGTCATTGCTGGCTAAGATAAAGAGGGGTATCAGATCTAGGACAATGTAGCAGCTATCTTCTTCAATAATATTCCCTAAAAAACCTACAATTCAGCATTAGAGATCAAAATGTACAAATTATAATAATACCCCAAAGCATCTATGTAACATGTTGTATGTGGCAGGTGAAATTGGAAAACTGTTGCAGTGATCTTTTTAAATATTTTAGGATGCTGTGGCTGTTAAACAGTAGTTTCTGAGGATAATTTCATAGTTGGCTGTTAAACAGTAGTTTCTGAGGATAATTTCATAGTTAAATGCAGGAGTGAAAATACAAATTGCTCTGGGAAGAGTGAGTACTAGCTTTGATAAATTTTAAGTTCATAACAGATAAAGTGGAACAGTTTGACCCATTGTCAGTCTATTTTAAGATGAACATTTGTTAAATTCTAATGAAAAAATGTAGCACTTAAACTTTGGCAGAAGGACAATTAGGTTTTTTTCTCTGAATTGAATAAAATCACATGGCGCTGATTTTTATTTTTTTTTCCTTTTAACTACAAGCAAAAAATATGAGCTGGAACAGACTCTTAACAGCTATTGGTCATATCTGCATGGATATGTCATAGAAGCAAAGTTCACTTCAATTTCAAGCACACAATTTACATCTACACCATATAGCTTATCATGGATTAAGCCTGTTCATGCAAGTGCTGATTTTCTAGTGTTAAGAACAACTTGCACCTTTTTGGCATGCAGGGCTGTAATCAGCCTAGCCAATCAACAGTGTCCACATCAAGAAACAAGAAAAAGACTCAGTAGCTATAATACACCATCAGCTGACTCCTAACCACTTCAGGCAATTCAGCCTGGGAACTTAACTCGATTTACATTAAAACATATCCTTCCTGTCTGTTATAGGCTACTTGCATTAGGATTATTTGTTTTGCATTTTCAGAGATTGCTAGTGAGGCATGGCAACTGGGGAAACACCGTGCTTCCAGCAGGCACTTGAGAAAGTTTATAGGGCAAAAAAGCTCCCAGTTTCCCTAGTCACAGTCAGTAGATTTACACATTACTGTAATGAGAATGAAAAATAACCTGTCATTCATCAGCAGATGCTATATGGGTCTGCCCATGGAGAGAAAGTTTGGGAAATGGATAATCTTTGCATTCTTATGCTCTGCTTTGAACATGTCGACTTAGAGAAAAATAACAGATAAAGACAGGCAGACCAAAAAGAAACAGCAGAGGTCTGGAAAGCCTCTGGAAGCAAAACTGATAGTTACTGTCATTTATAAGACTGAGCAAAATAAGTGAGAAGGGGGTTCTCTGCATAAGTTTCACTTCTGTGACTGACTTTTGCACAAACCCAAGGTAATTAGGGGATGCACCAGCTCAGGACTTTTAGCACTGACACAGCACATTGTGGAATGCATAATATGAATTCTTTTCTTGAATGCTGGCCCATTATCTTATAAAAACAAGATATAAAGCTCCTGGATTCAAGTTTTAAGCTAGCTGGACACAGAGAACATAATATGGTCTTTGTCAGGCTTCAAAGTGGGCAAGCTGTCCAGGTGGAGCTAGCTAGAATATTGCTGGCCAATACTGCATTTTTTCTTCTCAGGAAGGTTCTCAAAATCATCCAGTGGTTACCATCATATATATTCCCATTCCAGCACAGCAGGGCAAGGGTAGGCAAAGGACGGTTACAAGAATAATAATAGAAAAGGTGTCCTTTTACTAAGTGAGACGTATGTGCTTGAGAGTAATAAGGTGAATGTTTTGTGCTGTTGTTTATTTGAATTTCATTTTATCTTCTAAATACATTAAATTCCATACTTTACCATTTAAAAATTATTAACGGAAAAAAAATTGCCTTTACGGGCTGAGAAAAAAATGGTAAAAACTTCCAAAACATTTTCCCTTAATTTTAAGAATTCATTACTATTGATGGAAATTGAAATTTTATTTTATCCAGCAATTAGAACAAACTTTTCAGTTGCCTAATTCTAATAGAGTTCCAAGATGAGAACTTTTGACAGGAGCATAACCAGCTCTTACTAGAATCACTTGCACTGATTTATGGTAATTATTATGAGGTATATGGCCAGAAATATTTTTTACCTTTAATAAGACCATGCTTTGTCCTATATATTCCTGCCATTAGGATCCAGCCAGCTTTTCCCTTTCATGCTTATTGAATTTCTATCTGTCTACATCATCTACAATTTTCTGCTGAATAAATTTCTTGTAGCCTACTTCTTGAACCTATTCAATCAGATGTTTAGTCTGTACTCCACTGAACATCTCTTAAAGGTTGTTCCATTCATCTAGTCAAATTTGATGGTCTGAATCTTCTGCCATCTCCCTGGGACATCACAACAGCTTTTTTCTTAACCAGCCGTCCTTCCTCTATGGAATCTTGTCCTAAGTTTTTTTTACTCCAAATTCTTCTGTTCTTCTGTTTCTTTAAACAGTGCCTTCAATGTCTCAGTGCACACTCCTCATCACTACTTTCTGGGGTGACTTTATACCCCTATGTAACAGAGAAGGTAACATCCAGCCTTTTGTAACTAACGTCTTTTCCACAATGTAATATTTATTAGTAAATAAGTATTTACTGTGTAGTAGTTATAGAGATAGGAAGAAATCAAAGCTATGGTACATAAAGATGTTAGAGATGCTTAAATAAAAATAAAAATGCATAAACTAAATTATCCCTGTTTCTAAGCTTCATAAATTCACATCTGTGGTCCAGGGAGGGAGATAATGTAATCTTAATGATGTTGTGTTGAACTTGGCCATTTCGATGGCTAGCCTTTTTCTAACATGGTCTTTTTAAAAATTAACAACTGTTTCAATGGATGTCTTTTCCTATCAGAGTGACATTCTGTCAGCAGTTTGGGTCAGATTAAAAAAAACAGAAAACGATGAGGTATCGAAGCAAAGCAGTCTTGGCAAAATGCAAAACATATTTGGCAGGATCCATTGTTGATGTCTTCTAAACATCTTCAAAGAGCATTTTTAATTACTTTTCAAGCTAAATGCCAGAAGTAAACCTTTTCTTTAGATTCTATTTTGTAAAGCAGCAGAAACATCATCTACTGTAAGACGACAATGCTTTTTTTTTAAAAAAAAAAAAAAAAAGTAAAAAAATAGTGTGGAAATATTTGGTCAGTATGAGCTGGCTTTCTAGAGATTCCTGGTGGCTTTACAAAAGGATTGCTCTTCAAGAATTGCTCCTCTTTTGGATCGCTTGCATTATCTTTCTGTGTGGAGTTCTCTAAAAAGTTTGCCATGGATGAAGGGTCAGGTTTTTTTCTTAATTATGGTAGGCAGTGTGGAAATAATGTAGAGCACACAATGAGCTGAGTCCTCATCTTATAACTATAGATATAGATACAGAGATATAGACATACAGATACAGATATAGATCTCACTTACCTTTTCTTTTTCAAGTTTCTAGGGTGGTTTTGTCAATTTTGGATCAAAACAGCTCCTACGTCAGGTAAAAATAGATGAGACCCAATCACACAGCAATGACACTGACTTTAGTCAGATTAAATGCATGAAGAGGAGGTCAATTTTTTTAATTACAAGTGGCTAATTCACTGATTGCTAAAAACTATTCATGAACAATGTATATCTCAAATATTAAAGTATGTATGGGATGAGTTACTGGGGAGAGTAAGAAACCATAAACCTGCAACTCTTCCTCTCTATAAAGTCTGTGCTCTGACCTGTGTAACATCTACTTCTTAGTTGTGTCAATAATTGATCTTAAACCATGTAAACATCTAAGTGATATATTAAAAGTTATTAAAGTTTTTAGCAATTTTAAGAATAAATTGTGATGTACAAAACTAAATGCAAATGAAATAAAAGTCTCATGCTTCGCTTGCAGACTTTGGTGACTTTGAATTCTGGCCCACTTAGGCTTTTTTTTTTTTTTTTTTCTGTTTTATTAATAACAATAATATAGTGTAGCTATACACCCATAAAACCATGCATACACAAGCATGTACCTATGTACATTTGGTCTTTACTATATGCTTCTTACTATTTATTATTATCTGGGGCTTAAGGGAGGATTCAGCCCAGTTTGAAAAAAGCCATCGCAATAGGAAAAGATAGAGAACTCAAAGATCTAGGAGATGGACTTCATGAAGACATTCTTCATCATAACAAAGCATGTAAGCACAATGCTCAATTCCATGGGTTGGTTGGTTGTTAGGTTTTTTTTGCCAAGCGTATCACAAATATTTTCATGCCTTACCACATGCCTAGAAGACACAATGTGTAAGTCTTAGTGGTTGCATTTTACAACCAAGAAATTAAGGCACAGTGAAGTGAAGATTAACACATTATGAACAGAGGCATCTGTTTGAGGTCCGGTTGATGAAGGCATGAGAGCTACAAATTACTTTAAATGCAACTGCAGATCATCGGCTTCTGAAGGCCTAGTGAACAAGCTCTCCTCAAATTTGCCAAGCAAGGTTGGTAAGTTTTTTTCCAGTATGTCTAAACAACATGCTGAACATCAGAGTTGTGTCTTACTGACCGCAAAGCTTCTTTTCCATTCTCTCTGTAGGTCTTTGGGGAGAACTGGATCCTGAGGGCAAATGTTGCCGAGAGGCAAAAGATGGTCCACACCATAGTCCCTGCTTCTGCCCTGTGCAACCACAAGGCAGGTGTGGAGGATGAGGCTGTGGCAGACAAGCCAAGGATGCTGCCCAAACGATGCAGGTTGCATCCAGTGGAGGATGTTCTCCAACCTGGGAACTGGCAAAGCTAGTCCGTGACACCCCAGCAGTGAGAGCTGTGGGACTGTCACCCAGCTTCCTGCAGAACTACTGTTTCATGTACCGTGTAACACCTGGAACACTGGCTCCTACCGATCTAAGAGGAAAAGTACCACCTGCTGAACCACCAACACGAGCTATCAGTTCCTGCAACTCAGGAGAATGCTGTTCTATGGAGGGCCTGGGCATCACGTTAAGCAAATTGTTTGCCACAGATTTGAGCTAGAAAACAAACATACCCATCAGATTGTAATGAAGTAAAAAAATAGGGCTGGATCATAGAGCAGATGTTGCTAAGTGTTACTAGGCAGTGCCAGTACATGCCTGTGACTGTCATGCACATGTCAGTGCACAAGAAAATAATGTGCCTATTAAAGATACTTAATTATGATATTCAGTTGACTAGAGAAAGACTAGACTGATCTTTTCTCTCAATCATTTAGGGTTACTGAAGCCCATAAGAGAAGAGGGGACAGTGCTGAATCATGCAAAAGAAAAATTCAGAGCTGAAGCAGCTCCTGTTTAAAAATACTTTTTTTTCCAGTATCTTTATGGATACTTTTGTTTTAATCTTGGGATCCATCAGTCTGTCTGCACAATTTCATAACTATATATGCAGCTGCTTAGCTTGCACTGCTGAAATACTTCCACATTTCACTCAGTATGTCCTGTTTTATTTACAACCACCATCAAAATCACCTGAAAAGGATATTTTTCATGTAGAATCCATTATGTGGCAGAGTGCCATATTTACATCAACATCTAAAAATATACACAAGATTTCATTGGAACACCCAGCTAGCTTACTTTTCTTTCCTGCTCATCTTCTGAAGTAATACAGAATTAAGATCTTTAGCAATATTTCAACCTCAAACATTTTTAAAAGGCACTACTAAAAAAAACAACACCAAAACCAGAAGTGAAGTGGTTAAACATTTTATTATTCACATTGCATTCATAGTAAATTGTGTAATAGTTTTCATGTCTTAATTACTTAAATTTTATATTGAGCTATAGTGATATTATCTCTCTTTTTGTCTCCACACAATTGTATTTTATAATAGCTTTTATTAGGCACTACATGAATGGAATTTAAAATGAACACATAATTTGTGTTACTTCTGCAGTTGAGAAAAGAGAGCGCTTTTCTGGTATTTGGTGTGAAAAGTGCTTTCCTTTGTGTTTTATGACATATAGCAAATTGTATTAGTTAGGAACATGTTTTGAGCAGGAAGGTACTAAGAAGAGTACAGAGCACTTCTGTCACTTTTAGTAACTCCAACTGGCTGGGATGCCTAGCATGTAATGGGGGAATATTCCCCCTAGAAAGGCTTGATCTTATTCTCATTTAAATTAAAGGGAAAACTTCCACGGCTTCCATGAGAGAAACATCAGAGTAGCAGATACAGAAGCTAATGGTGTGTTTATACAATCTGCCTGCCTACCTTTGAAAGTGAGGTCAGCTCCCCTACCTCACAAACTCCACCAGCTATGCCAGCAGTGCCTACCCTGATATCATCAGAAATACCTCCACAAGATCCTTGCATTTGGGGTGCCTCCTTGAAACTTGTCTGCTAAGCCGTTTTCTTCACCTTTATGAAATCCCTCCTAAAGTCCCTTCTGCCAGCACACCTACACTCAATCTGTGTGTAGGATGTGTAAATAAATTTAAATAAACATTTATTTTCAATTGTTAACAGAACTAGCAAGGCATGCACATCCAGGGCTTAGGCACACAAACAAGATACCACAAGGTAACAAGTTTCTGCTGAGCTGCAAGAACTGCCTGGATGCACACTATTCCTCCACAGCAAATGCCTGGTGAGTCTAGTTGGCCTCATACACCTGCACTGTGGGCTGAGCCTGCTCCAATTACCATGCATTTGTTGGAGGCTAAGAGGACACACATGGACAGCTACTATCAGCTACTACTTGGTAACCCTTTGGTGTGCAGTGTTTTCATCCAGACTTATATTGCCACCCTGCCATTTCTCACAGGTAGTTTTGGAATTGTAATATTATAATTTAAAATGTGTGGATAAAGGATGTATTGATAAATCAAGGAAATGAGAAGAGTAAGGGAGGATAAGTAAAATCTATTAATTCTATTTTAAAAAAAGCAAGAAAACAAAACAAAACACCACAAAAATAACCCAAATCAAACAAACAAGAACCCGACAACCTGTAGACAGATAGATAGATTTTTATTATTCTTTCATTATAATTCAATAAATGATATTTTTAAAACTTGTTTACAGAAGTTTTGGTATCATCTGAACATACATTATGGAAAACATCTGTTAGGCCAAGAAGAGATATCAACAAGAAAGGAGAGTAGGCAAAGAGCAACCTTCCAAAACATGGATGAAAAATGAAACAAAATCTGAATTTCACTCAGCAAATGTCTTCATGAGCCTCAATCTCCCTTTTCAAATGGTGGGCAAGATTCTGCCCTCAGTTATCATGGCAATAACCAAGGAAGAATTTAGCTTTTAATTTCTTTTCGCCCAATGCCAAAAGTTGTGAAATGTCACCTTATTACACACCTCAGCTCTTTGTACAACTACCAGAATTTGCCTAGCTGTTCCAGTCAGTCTTTCTATTGCTACACTAGTGCATTTGATTTCAAACAGTTGCTCATTCTGAGCCCTTTTTATTCTGAAGATTAGTTCCCTTTTTCTCTCTTTTTTTTTTTTTTTTTTTTTTTTTAAATTAACATGTCCACACTGTTACTAAACATAAAGGTTTCTCAAAGAACCAATTTTACCACATTTGTTTGGGTGTTATATGGATGTTCAGAATAGAAATCAAGAGTACAAAAATAGATTTCCTTGATTTATGACACATTCCTGTTTTCAATTCACCATCAGTATGTGCAGACACGATGCAGTCAAGAAATGAAGCATCTGGTTCTCCCACGTTTCATTTATGAACTTTAGCACCAGATGTAAATCATTCATAAAATCCCGAAGTGTTGGAAAAATCTCTTCCTTCATTTTAACAAACATATACTCCAAGTACGGTACCTAACACTTCACATCATTTGTTACAAATGATGGCATCTGAATTTTAATGACTTCCAGAAAAAAATGTCAAGAAGGAATAAACAAGAAGAACAGGTGAGTGTGGCATTCCTTGTTTCTGACCACGAATTCTTTTAAACAAAAAGATGTCACTTTAAATTAATAAAACAAAGTCTACATGTTAAGATCTGCATACAGACTGTTTTGAAGAGAACAAATCTACTAGCTTATAACTATTCTTCTCCCAAATCCTTTCCATTAGCATCATGTTAATGTCAGCAAATGCTGATTCAACTTCAAATCTGAATTGCTTTCCTATTCTTATCTACCAATCGCCCTTCCTCTCCTCCTTCAATCCCTCTTTCAGTCCCATTTGTTCAGAGAGCCCATCTTGCCTTTCTCTCAACATCTGTAATCCCTTCCTCCTCCCTTCCCGCTCCTTTGTTTCACTGTGTGCATTGAATTTCATAGGATAACTCACACTTTGGGAATTAAGCACCTGCCAAAATAATTATGAGATCGAGGCCTGTTCTTTATGACAGGGAAACCTGTCATCTTCTCTGCATATAAGAATTGTTTCAACGATATGCATTAGACAACTCTTTCAACAACAAATCAGTCTTTTCTGGCCCTTTTTTAATACTACATTTCTTACATATTAATTTAATTTGCCTTACAACATAGACAGCCAAGGAAATGCAAAGAAAGTGCACCAGGAAATATAGCACGACAGCTCCTCTATGAAGGACCTCTTGCTGGAGAAACCTTTACCTGAGGGAATAGGGAGGTTAAGAGTATTCAGAGAGTTGCAGAGCCTCCTCAGGTCTGCACTGCACCCTACAGCCTCTCCACCCAGTTGTTTTGCAGGCTTCCATTCAGGGCAGATCTCTTTGCTTTTCTCTCTCTCATTGTATAGTTGCTACTCTGGTAAACTCCTGAAGGAATGGGCATAATTATCAGCAATAGAGATCTTAGGGTAACATTCATGTAGTTCCATTAGTAGTAAGACCCTCTATAAATTTTCTTCTATGTAAGAAGTTTTCTTGCACATCAAAAATACCTGGCATTTATTTTGCTCTTTATTAATAGCTGGTACACTAAGCACTGTAGTAGCTGAGCACCTAGAATCCTCTATAACACAACATTTACCTCAAAGAATGGATCTGAGATAAGGAAGAGCCTTTCTTCCTGTGGCCAGGCTGTGGGTAGTCTTCATGAATTGATAAGGCCATGCAGCAGCCTGTAGATAGCCCCCAGCCTGATGTGCAGTGCTTTCTACAGACACGTGCTGGGAGCAAAGCGAGGTGTTTTAAACAGGCTGGGAACACAGCAGGGGCAAATCCATGGGCTGCAAATCTCATACAGAGATCACAGCTGTGACTATAGCCCACAGTTTATAATACAAGTTGTAGATCAGTTTCTTGGGTGCCTTAAGCCCTTGGACAGAGAAGGATTCTTTCCAGACTCTTGCAGCCTTGTTCTCCAGTATAAACAACAACTGTTCAGTCTCTGCCCAGGGAGAGTTGGAGCTCCAGATGGGTTGGTTCCCCTTAAAACTAAAAAAAAATAATAATAAGACAACACAAAAAAACCCCACCAAACTCAGCAACTTTTGAAGCAGAGCAGATGTTCAACAGTGCAGGCAGCAATGTAGCACTGTACCGTTTAAGGGACCAAATGAACAATGCTGTATCGAATCACAGCTTCAGGGGAGATTTAGGTAGGCACAGTATGGATACTGAAATCTGGCCTGAACACAGGGAGTTAACATCTCTGTTCCTGAGAAATGTGATACAGGAGCTTTAGTGATGGCATGTGCTCAGTATCTCAGCCTCCTACGTCACCCCAAGGATCTACAAACTGCTGGTATCACCCCTTTGTGGTCACAGGGTGCCCTGGCTAGAGCTAAAGGTGAGCTGCCCATGGCTTCATGTTACAAATCACATCAATGGCAGACCTAGTACAGTGGGGATCTGTGTCTGACTGTGAATGCTGTTGGATTGTTCTTACAAGTGATTGAGCAAGGAGGAAAATCATTCCACAGGTAGAAAATACAGCATATATTTAAAAACATGTATCTTTGCAGGAACAATTTTAAAACCATTTTAAAACTATGTAAGATTGTCTACAATAAAATAAAATAATTGGTAAATACAAATTTCCAACAGTCCTTCAATTAATTTTATTTTTAAATTTTAAAATGTTAGAATAGAAGAGAAAAATCTGAAGCTGTTTTTTTCATTTAAAAAAAAAAAGAGAAATTTTTCTTTAGAGACATCTTTCATATTTTTTATTTTAATTCCTACTACCTTTCATTACAGCCCAGGATTAATCTCATTCGTTACTATATGTAGACTGATAAGACTTCAATCACTATTGCCATGTGTAAATATAAAAGGGTGATCAACTGCACTCTAAGAGGTTTCTCTGAAAGATGACAATTCCAAAGCTCAGATCTCCTTCTTCCTTGCAAGAATTCTAAAGATGTAAAAACACATATATTTTTAAGGATACCATCTCTGTCAGGAACTTTTAATTTGTTTGGTAACAATCGTATACATTCTGCAAGCCTTAGTCATGTGGAATGGGTATGTCTTTCCATAAGTAATTCCCAGTGACTTCAATAGACTAGTTATGATGCAAGATTCTTCAGAATGCCAATGTAAGCATCAGACTTCAGTTTCTATATTCTGAAAGTCACTTGTGGCAAAAAGTGAAAAATTTACAGAATTGCATAATTAATACATTTTTCTTTTATTTAATTGCACATAAAACATTGATTTAATTCTAAAATAGGTATAACTATTACATCTTCACAATAGTTTTTTTTTTTTCATTTGATCTTTGTTTGCAATTCAGTCGATGGCAAATAAAATATTTGCAACAAAGCCAGTTCAGATAAATTACTAGTCACGCCTACTGTTTGAGATATGTAATTAATTTTATTTTATTCCCCACCTTCCTACCATGTCAGAGGCTGCAGCCTGAGTCTTTCAGAACTCTACAGGCACAACTTCCAGCCTCATCTTAGTCCCACAGTGCTTGGGTGGTCTCTCTCAAACTAACCAAGGCAGGAATACCAACTCTTTGATCCATAATGTCCTCATCCATTTCACTTGTCTGCTGAAACTTCCCAGGCTGATGATTTATTTGCAGAGGTGAAGCTAGGAAAACCTCCCCCCTTCCAAACACATGCACACGTACTTTTATAAACGGGCTGAAATATTCAGTCACTTCCCAAAGGGGAATGTGTTTTACCCCTCCCTCTCCTATATGTTTTATACAGTTTCCACTATTATTTGATAAATGTGTTATGACACACTATTTACCTCAGTCAGCAGCTCTAGGGAGCTTTGTGCAGCTTTCCTCCCCGCCTCTGCCACCCACTAGATATTTCACAAATAAATCACATTCCCAGATTAAGACAATACAGTTTGGTACTGAAGAAAGAGAAGAAAGTTAGGAGGAGATATGCTGGAGCAGGCTTTGGTTGAATTTCTCTCTTTCCTGTCCAAACATGTAGAGCTGATTCTCAGCCTGTAACCATGGCACTGCCTCAGTCAACTCGTTTTTTCTTTCAGGGGCAGCAAGGCATCCTCTGTTCATTCTGCTAACTCTCCACGTTTGAGATTCCCAGAGAAATATCCAGAGCTCAGTTTTCTATAAGACGGTCTGTTGCACTGCACATATTCAAAGGTCTTGAAATAATCTTTTCCAAGGATGGGAAGTGTGCCAGGATGTACCATATGAAAGAAAAGCTGCAGACCTGTCCTGCTGGAAATAAAATAAATGCATTTAAGGTGGATGGTTACAGAAAGTTTTCTGTTGATTTGCTCAATAGTATATTACAGCCAGAAAATTGTGGGGAGGAGTTACCCTCCAAAGCAGTTAGGAAATGACACTACTGCAACAACTGCACATACACTCAAAACAAGAGTTGTCAGGGAAACACTTGGTGTCATTGTAACTTCTTTTATATTATTTTGAATCCAAAATCCAGAGGGGAGACCATCAGTAAGGTCTGCAGACTTGGAAAGCATTTTGAAATCAATGATGTAGATGTGTATGCACATATGTGTGTGTCAGAGTAGGGCAATATCAAACAAGATTAAGCCTGTCCTGTCAAAACTTACTGAAAAGCAGATCCTTCCAAGAGTCACAGACAGACTTTCCAAAACCAAATATAATCAAACCTCGAATGACATTAGGTCCATGTTAAAGAAGAGTCCAGGAAGACCCTTCTGCTGAGTTGTGAGGCTCAGACTGGACCACCTTGCTTTCTAAATTCCTTCTCAGAGAGGAGTTTAGGTGTGGCTGGATCCAATCTTAGCCTCCAACTGTAAGGTCAAGTTCAAACCCTAGGTTCTGTCACAGAGTCAGTTTATTGCGGCTAAAGCTGGATGCCTCCCAGACAGGGACCCTGCCCATGTTTTACCTTTTAAGGCCTCACAATGTGACCATGTGCTTGTTCACATGACTGTTCATCCAATTATTTTATACTATAATTACATCTTCTCTTTCTGATTGGTTCTGCCCTCCTCTATCAGAGGGTACTTGTTCACCATCAGCTACTTCTCATCAGGATAATTCTTGAACTGTCCAATTTCTCCAAGTTTTGGTTAATCCAATTTACCATTGTAGAACACAATTTTGAGTAATTGTTTCACTGTCTCCATCATGTTTCACCATTATTCCAGGAGGTAGAATAAAAGTTTAACTAAGGTTCAATCACAAGAGGTCAGCTAAAGTTTGATTAAAATAGGGGCATAAGACCTTATCGCTCCAGCTACACATGCTAAGTCTCTTATGTCAAGCAGTCTTTAGTTTGCCCAAATTTTAAACATTTATACAATTAATTCTAATATTCCTTTAATCAATCTATTAATCTCAATATTCCTAAGTCAATCCATTTCTACTTTTAACAGTCCATGAGAAAAAGCAGCCAGCTGTACTAGCTGAAAGTATTTCAGAGAACACCACTGTTCCAAACATTGCCTTCCTAATCCCACCAAAACATAGCAGTATCTGTAGAGAAGGCAAGAGCAAAACATTCAAAAAATACAGTATCTTTTTTTTTTCTTTCCATAAATTAAAAAAAAATAAAAATAAATGGCTGAGAGTCACAGGAGTTTGGTTTTTTTTTGTACTGTGTGTTTTAAAGTTGCAATAATTTTTAGAAATAGAAGCATACTGATAAAGGATGTTAGTGTTTCCTCCCTGAAGCTTTAGGGAGCCTGACAGCCCTCAGTTGGGTTAGTGGAAAAGTACCTTTAAACTATGCTCTAATTTAAATATATTGTGGACACCAGTGTCACCTTCTCACCTCCTTCACACTCAGATAGCCAGAGTTCTTGCAAACCTTTGAGCTCACTAACAAAAGCAAGATGGGGAGGTCCTTCCTTCTGGAACTGTGTGGCTCAGTGCTCATTACTCTTCTTTCTCCTTATAGACTTCTTTATAGTTTTAAGGCTTTTGTACTCTGTATTTCCTCTTATATTCATCACAGGAGGCAAGAGCGATCCCTTCTCATCAAGGTTTCCAGGATAGGCATCACCCTTCAGATAAGATAAGCCAGTCTGCAGAGAAAGTAGAGCAGTCACAGGCCTTCTGTTCCAGTAGCTCTAAATATCAGACCTCTGTTAGGTAGGGAAGTAGAAGCTGCTACTGGTAGAAATCAGTTAAAGAGCAGTGCCCCCAAACGAGGTCTGCAGATACAAACCTTTCCCATCTCCTATGGACTTTCGGGTTACAACACCTGTCCCTCCTGTCCTCTGTGCTATTGGAATGAAAGATAAAAGTGCTCATATTTATAACTACTAACCTCAAAAACATGAAACGTGGATATTTCTCTATGAATACAGAAGTTCAGTAGCAAAAACCCAGTAAAAGTATCCCCCTAAATTCCTATATCAAAAAAATAATTTAGCATATCTTTATCACAGATAAAATTTAGAAATGTGAGTTGTTTAATGAATGGGTTGCTGTATTATGACACATTATAATAATAGATGTCATTATGCAAAAAAACACAGTATGCTAATATAAGTGGACGTGGCACACTCTGCTTATGATCATTCCAGTCTGTTTCTACAACAGATGAAAAGCAAAGCAGCACATAGAAAAATCCCTCCCCAATAAATTAGAAATAAGAATGAGTTACTGGGAAAAATATATCAGTTTGATGTGGTAACTGATTCACATGCCAACAGTGGTTCTTCATCATGGCAGCTTAAACTTCTACGTCTTTTGAGTCCATATTGTTATGGAGTTTATGTGCTCCTGTGTCTTTGTTTCACCTCAGCACTATTGAAATACATGTGGAAATTTACATTAATAAGAAGAAAATCAAATCCACCTAGAAATGCTAAAATAATGGAAATTCCAGCTTTTAGTTTGTCATTCATGAGCTTGCTAAAAAATAAAAATAATTAAGATGAAGTATTTTGGTTATTTTCCTAGTAAGAAACAGGATAATCTTCTATGAAAATCACCGGTCTAAAAAATAAACTACAGACTATGGACCGTTAAAAATGTTGAAGCTGAATCAATAAAGAGGAGGGGAGAAGGAGGGAAACAATTGTGTGCTGTGATCATTTTTTTTACTCTTCTTCCCCTTTAGAAATTTTGAAGTGTTCATGAAAAATACTGTGAAAGCTTTGAAAAAAACAGGTTATTTCATCAGAAGTAGGGCAAACAAAACCTCAATGTCTTACACGTTTATCCTAAATCCTTCATTTCCCCTGTCAGTATAACCCCTGTTCATCTATCAGCTCTCTTCTCTCTCCATTCTGCAAAACTCCCCAGCAAGCAAAAGTTAATTCTTGCTATAGCTATCCTGGAACTACAAGCAGGCTGTTTGTCTAGCCAGAATATGTCTACTAATTGGCTTGCTGAGGGATAATTAGCACAAACTATTTTTTGTAGCTACTTACTCATTTTCATTAAGTGTACAGGAATTTAAATAGGGACTTCCACTCCTCAATCAAGTTTGTCAAAATTGAGCCTTGTCTTCAATTGACTTTGGGGACAGCAGATAGGTAGAGAGTTCAGTTGCATCAACCTTCATTCCTAAGGGAGCTGAAGAAGAAATTGAAGTGTCTCTAGCAAGGACCATAACCTGAGCACTCAGAATTAGGTTATCATTTCAACTACAGTAATTTGTTGAACCTAGATAGAACTGAAAGATTTTCACTAAGAAGAAATCTCTCAAAAGTACCTAGCACAATCTTGTTTTATAAACAAGTTACTCCATGATGTGAATCGTAGTTTGCAGTGGCTTTAAATTGCAATTCCCTATTTCCATGCCTCTTTTTGTCAGTGTGCATCATGACCATGTATTGTCTTACATCACATAAGTCTCTGCTGCCACCTTATTCTTCCACTTCCTCTCCCTAATTCATAAGGACAACCCAATTGTATAATACTTCCAGATCCTTCTGTGACTGCAGAGCAAGGAGCAGGATGTGTTGAGCTGGGCTGAGAGCCACAGAAGCACTGCCAGGCTGGCCAGTGCAGGTGTGATGATGGCCAGCAAAGCGGGACACACAGAGCAGGTGATGGCTAAGCCAGCATTACAGCCCTTCTCTCAGGAGGGTGTAAAAGATGTGTCCCTGCTTGATAAAAGCAACAACTTTTAGGAAATGTGTCAAGAACTTCATATTTCTGAGGCCTTTATCTCTTCAGCAAATTTGATAGAAAGTGGCAAACAGCGTACAAAGTCACTGGGGGACAGAAGCTGACAGGTAAACATCATGATAGCACGTCTCATTTCTCTAAAAAACTGACTAAAAAGTTGACAAGGCTCACGTTCACCTGGTTGTAAATTATTTCCTGTCAGTGGGTTGTGTATCTGTGACCCCAGTCATCTAATATGCTTGCTTTTCCCTTTGTTGTCTGATAGTGGTTTGGCAGCCACCCTGCCTGTGACGATGACTCAGTGTGCTACTTTTCCTGTCTTAGTCTATGAAACACATAATTTGATGTGACTAAAACAGCTCATTTTGATGACTCACAGAACCAGGAAATGTAAAAAAGATGCGGTTTTCTGGAGAGTGCAGTTCAAAAAAATGTTAGAAAAACAGTTTAAAAAAATAATTCTTCATCTCAAAATTGTGCATATGGTATATCTCATGCCTATCTACCTACATGGTACAAAGTCCTTTTTCTGTTCCTTTAAATTATTAGTATTAACATTCCTGGTAGCATGTCTGATTCATTTGGGTGATGTGTAGGAAGAGTACAAGGAAGGACATTCTCTCTGTCCATATTACAAATTTGACATCCATTTCCTGTCATTTGTAGGGAATCCTCAAACAGCTGAGCATCACTCTCTAATTTCTAAGGTACAATCTCTAACTGCTGCCTTTATTTCAAGTGCAAATTTTAAGAAATTTGTATTCTAATTTGATCGGTCTAGAACAGAATAAATTAAAAAAAAAAAAAAAAGTTTTTTGCCTGTTCTTACAAAAAAAATAATTTAAAAATCAGACACATCAAGACTCTGAATGCATTTCTTCCCTTTTCCAGCCTAGAGTTATAACCTCAAAACTACTCCTCCCTTTCATGTGGTTACAGATGTCTTTCCTATCTACCTAGGAAGGGAAACCTATATGGATTTTCACATTTCTTCTTGAGGGTTCTTTATCATTAGGAAAGACAATGGCCACGGCCAGGACAAGGGAGTTGCCACAACCTTCCTTCTCTCTCTGACCTTAGGCGACTGAAACTCCAACAAGAAGAGGGTGGTGAGTGGAGGGGAACCAGGGCAATAATGCTGCTCATTCGTACAGCTTTTTAGCATTGTTTTACTGAAGAATATTTCCTCTGCTACAGCTGCTGCTTCATCAAAGATATGGAGAGGTTACAGATGCTTTCATTACCTTTGTATTCCTTAAAATGCAGGAAAGTTTCTTCATCATCTCCCTTGAGAAAATCACCAGCTTAAAGAGAAGGAATGCAATGAGAGCTTTTCCCCTACCTCCTCTTCCATCTCCACAGAAAGTGTGTATGTGTCACATGCAACATGAGGTGTCCTACATTTTTCCTCCTTCCTCCTCACAGGCCAAATAGAGAAAGCTTGTCAGGCAACACCTCAGAAAGCACCACTCCCTGCAGAAAGGAAATGGGAGTCCTGTGTAACCAAGCAGAGGCCATTTGAACTGGGCATTAGCAAGAGCCAAGCTGACCTTGGTGGTAATTCTTGGCAAAACAGGATACTACAGCTGCAAGCAGCCAGACCACAGTCAAGCTATGGAGAAATTTAAAGTACTGTCACTACAGCCTTTTACTTTCTAAAGGAAGAGACATAGTTGAACCAAGTGGCCATCACCTTCTCTCAAATTATGACCAAGTGCATGCATTATAGAATATTTTTCTGAACAAAAATAATGTACTTATTTGAAAATAAAGCATGATTTTTTAAAGAAAATGATAGAGAATAAAGTGCACGAGGCCAAACTTTCTAATAAATTAGATTTATTATAGGAAAAAAGTCCAATAATTGCATTTTCAGGGGAAAGGTCATTATTACTTAGAAAGAGGTTAATAGAACAATATTAATAGCTTTTTACAGGGCAAAAGAGATAGATGCAGTATTAATATGAATGAAAACAAGAATGAGGATGCTCCCTGTTACCGAAGTTTAGACTAAAAATTCAGAAGGTCAAATTCAACTTTCGTTTTCCCCAAAATAAAGAATTAGACAGTATAAAATGTTATCAAGCCTTTTCATTCAGTGAATTTAACAGGAAGTAGCAGAAATAAAGTGATCAAAAGTTTTAGCCTGAAGCCAACAATTAGAAGCACAGCTCAAGTTCTGTGTCTCTGGGAGACTCTAAGGGAAGATTGTTGAAGATGAAAGTCGACTTGACTCCACTATTGAACTTTTACTAAAGGAATTGCAGCAATTCTGTCTATTTGGCCAATATTTTAGATTAGACTCATTTTCTGAAGTAATGGAAAATTGCCAGAGATAAAAAATAATTTGCAATATACATTAATAATAATGTTACATTACACATCCATAATGCATTTCATGCAAAAATCTTAAAATACTTTATAAACACCTAATTAAGCCTTTCAGCATGCTGGGAAGTAGATTATTTTTCTCGACCATTCTCCAGCTGGGTAAACTAAGGCACAGACAATTTAAAGCAAACCATTTGCCCCACGTTACGTAATGACTGAAACTGGTTAGAAAGCAAGCACGTAGGAATTAAGAGGGCATATACAAAAAATACCACCAAACCCAAAAAATTTTTCAGTCAAAACAAAACATATCCTCCATGTTTTCCCAGTTTGAGTACTCAGCAATCCCTTAAATACTTCTGAGAACTGTTTTTGTCATGAACATCTTTAAACACATCCAGGAAAATATATTGCCTTACAAAAGATAAAAAAGGCAAACAAATAATTAAAATACATGTTGCAAAAAATAGCTACTCATCCTCATTGACAAATCTAGCTAAAAATTTTTAAAAATAAAACCCAAACCTCTTGATGTTTAATTCCCAGCCTAGGCCACTAATGCAGATTTTTTTTTATTTTAGGTAGTGTTGGGTGAGGCAGAAAAGAGAAATCCGAAGGTGGTTGTAGAGATGGTTATTAGCAACTGTCATGCATGTGTGTAAACTATTAGCATGTTTTAAATACAAGGGTAAGCAGTATCTGTCTAGCCAGTAATTCCAGCCTGAATATGCTCAGCAGTACCACACCAGGCCTCACAATTATGTAAGTTTGCTATTAAAATGCAAGTTGGAATCAACTGTTAAACCTCCATAGTGATGAATGCACTGAAAAGCTGTCCTACTTTGGAAGATTAAATTGACTTTATTTTGGGTTATTTTATCTAAACTGTAACTTGCTTTATTGTACTCTCACTAATTCAGTTTTACTTTACCAAGCACCTCAGACAAGAGAATTAACTTGAAGTCACAGTCAAGCTGTGAAACATATATATTTAGGACATCTTTTCAGAATACTGTAATGATAAGTATTTGCTAAACTCATAATTGTGCATGATGAGGGAAAACCGAGGAATGTTTTGGCTGTAAAGGGAAATGTCAATCCCACCAGTTTGAGGAAGTTTCAGAGCAGATGTCTATATAGTATTTGGAATGCAATTTTGTCATGGAGTTAAATAAAGGAAATTATTCAAGGACTACAATACTTTAAAAATCCTGATGTTAAATTTATTTTACTAGTAGTACTGCACTGTATAGTCATTTGAGGAAGAAATTACTTAATACAATGTAATGGGGGAGATTAATGTAAGAGATTAACTTCAGTCCTTACTCTTATACCATGTTCTTTGTATACTAATCAGGTAAAGAGTTGGATAGTAGCATCTTAAAGGCTTCCTTTTCTGTGATCTATTTCTCTGAGTGAAAAGATGATGTCTGGCTTTTCTCACACTGGAATTCATTGCTTTGGTCTATAAGAAAGGGCTTTTGGAAGAAAAACTTAATATAAGTCAAGGCAAATTAAATTGAGATAGTGCAAAAGGCATAATAGGAACAGAAGAAAATACCATGTGAGAACACATAAGGGCTTAATTTTCCCATTACTAAGGCAAGACTGGGTGAAAGCTAATAAATTACAGCAGCACAGCACTGCGTGGAAATCAGCATCTTACCTAGATGGAAGTCACAGCTGATGACTGCTGCAAAACAAAACCCAGGATCTCTTAGTACTAATGAGGTACCCGTTCACCATGTCTTCTACAAGGCACAACCAAACACTGCAAAGTAAGAACATTCATGAGTTTTGGCTATCACAGTGCATGCAGTCTGCAGAGAATCACACGGGTAGTTCAGCTTCCTTAGCTGCTGCCAACAAAAGCAGCCAAGTGAGAAGGACATACAGATCTGAGTTCCCTCCCCAGCTATGCCACCTCATCAGGAAATAGCTGCCCTCTTATTCCTCTAGTTGCTGACTGAAAAATGGCTTTCTGTGCGGAATTTTAAACTGGGAGCTTTAATGAGAGACTTCAGAAACGCCTTGGTGCAATTCACATCTTGGTGATGAAAATATTTTGTTTTCTGGGGCTTTTTTTCCTTTCTTGCCGTCTTCACAGATAGAGAAATCAGTGGATTTTTTTTCAAACAGACGTAGTTCTTAAACAATTTTACTGTTCCTGCTCCTAAAACTGACTCTAGCACAGTCAGTATTGAAATCTGCTTATATTTCAAACTCTCTGGTATTATGTGATTTTGTTGGACAGAGATGGATACAAAGGAACAATAGACATTGTAAATGTTTTAAAATTAAGCTATTTTAAGTATTTAAATCTTAAAAAGTACTTACTCGATTTAATAATAATTTTCATAAAGTACTCTAGTTGTCAGTAAGTCTTAACCCTAAAAATGTGAATGCACAGGGATTTTTATGGGTTTGTTGGTGAGGGTTTTAACATTTTAATTTTTTTATTAGTTATTTAGCTGCTGGAGAGGGGAAAGAAGTCTTATAATGGGACTGTAACTGAATGCTAATTAGGAACAGTTTATCATCTCTTTAAATAAGCTGAAGAGTTACATAACTAGGCCTTACAATCCTTACAGATAAAGACAGTTAAACTTTGCTTCCTATGGAAATAAGCTTTATGTAAATGTTTTGTCTGTCTCTCCATCTTTCTTTTTTCTCCCCTTTACTTTCCCTTCAACAAAGACTGAACCATGAGCCTATTTGAACTTGAGGGCTAAAAATCTCCAAAATTATATTCCTACTGGTTTCATGAAGACAGCTGATGAGATAAGAAAGAAAGACCTAAATCACTGTCCTAGTTTCTTCTAAAGGAAAACAGAGAAAGTTGTAGAAGAAGTGAAAACTTTGTGTGAGATTACTATTTGTAATGCCTGAGCTGCAGAGCGGGTTGGCTGCTTCAGATTTCACAGGCTAAATTTCCTTGCACAAAAAAAATAAATGGACAGTTTGCTGGCCTACCAAAGGTCTGCTTCAGATCATTGTCTTCTTCTGGATCACTGCAGGTAAACTCCTGCCTTTGCTCCAGGTTCAAAACAGGCTTTGAGGAAGTGCATGGCCACAACTATGATAAAGATATTTTTGTGATTTTCCATTAATTTGATCACTAATATACCCTATTTTTTTATATTTTTTTTTTGACGTCTCTTTTAGCTGAAGGCAGTGATGATAACTGGTGGGTTGGAACTACATAAACTTTAAGACCCCTCTTACCCAAACTGGTCTATTAATCTATAATGAACTATCAGGGTATGCTCATAACCAGCTAGTTCAGGAAACACTGAGGCAAAGCCAAGTCAATGTTGAGAGCAATTTTGAAAATCAGAGCCCAGAGTAATATTTTATTTATTTTTATTCCCTAGAGTAACATCTGGACATGACAATCTACAGACTTTCACAAATGCCTTTTTTGAGATAGAAGTGAGGGGAAAGGTGGTGGAGTTTGTGAGATAGCTGAAGCCCTATGTTTGCTGTAGGCACGAAAAGCATTATTTTGATATGAGGAAAAAAAACCCACAGATTTTTTTTTGGCCAAAGTAAACTCATTAGAAGATTTTCAGAAATACAGATGTCTATCTCAGCATTATTACATGATTGTACGAGTCACAATCAGGTTTCTACTCCAAACACTGCATTCAAGAAGATGCAGTATAACCGACATAAATGAGCAGTCATTGAAACATCCTCAAACAATGAAATATTCAGAAAAATTTTGAAGACTCACACAGTGCCTCATGTGTCTTCATGTCAAAAAGTGTAGTAATGCTTCTTGTATTAGTACAAAAAATAATAGTTTTGTCAAGTATTTTTTTTCCTGATAAAAATTTTTTCTTATGGCTATAGAAATGTACTGAAGTATTTAAATCACCTGTCAAATGTAAACCTACTTGAGCACAGACACTTTAAAAGTACAATGTGAAATCTGTCATCTTTTATACTTGCTAGGATTTTTCATGTTGTCTTATAACATATAGATGGTGAGAGTAGGTGCAGAAATAGGAGATTTTCAGTTTTAACCTTTTTTCTTACTAATTTCCAGAATGTAATTCTGCCCCCAGCTGGTTAAGACATAGCTGACATAGGAGGCTGAACGTGAGAGAATATTGAACCTATGAACTCTGCTTCTTCTCAGATGATGACTACAATTTGCATGCAAAGTATCAGCAGCTTTACTGTTCAGCACAGGTGCTAATAGATTCTAAGTTCTTCATGTAAGTATATACCATGCCCTCTTCATTACTGTACTAATAGCACAAAGGTGAAACTGTTTTCAGGAAACAGAGTTCATTGATTACTCCTACAGAACATTACAATTAATGACATCAGTATGTGGTAATTGCTACACCTGTATCAGATCAACAGAAAAGCAGAAATTTAATACACACTCTTGTCACCATTAGGTTCCAGAAAGTTGCATACATCTGCTGCCTAGGGTGGATTTTTACATGCCTATTTTTCTTCCTATTGCTCTTTTTTGTCAGATGCTAAGTCTGTCTTTTTGTAAACAGATCATATGTACAGAAAAAATTGCATGATTTTCACTCCTTTTCAGGTATAACTGCAGCCCATCCTTATCTCCCAGGGAGGAAGAAAAACAAAGGGAAAAGGAAAGTACGGCAACTGAAAAGCAAGGAGATAAGTTATTGTTATTACCTTTTGAAACAAAAGCTTTCATTCACCCTTCAACCTCTCTTCACTATCTCTATCATATTTCAGGGCATCTCTTCTGATGCAGCTGAAGAATAGATTACAAATGCCTTCAAATTCATCTAACTTACTTTCCATTCCATATATCACCTTTTCATATGCAGCTATTTCTGTCACATCAGCAATCCGCTCCCTCAGTAACAGCCCTGGTGCATCTTTTCAGGTTCTCAGTAGTTGTTTTCAACACCATGAGACTAAAAGGGACAATGTCAGGAAGCTTAGGCCCCATATTTAGACTCTATATATTCAAATAAATAAGACTGGCAAGAAAATATGGTTTAAGTGGAAACATTGATTGGAACAAGCTTTCATAGAACAAGAAAAAAAAAAAGAAAAAAGAAAACAAAACATTAAAAACAAGAGTGATTCTGAAAAAACCTCCAACACAACAAACAACAGCCAAAAAAAAAATTAAATAAACCCACAACAGAAAAACCCACAACAGCCCAGTTTTTGAGCACCTCTGCAAATGTTAGCATTAGAGCAAATTATGAATGCAATTAAATAGTCCCACTAACTGGGGCCCCACTGGATGGTACAGAGTCTGAGAACTGAGGCTTTCCAGAGTTTCCTACTGCCTTTGTATCCTGGTGTCCCAAGTGGCATCAGAAGAGAGGGAAGCTGCAAGAACACATGGTCACCCTGAGTCCTGAAGAAACTGAGTAAAAGAAACGGGACATGGTGAGATTCTGCAGAGCACTACAGGAATGTAAACACTAAATGGACTAAGTGAGTCTACACCACAGAGAAGTGGTGTAATTATAAGCCTGACCAGGGCTGCTAAGGGAGCACATGATTGAAGCAATGGCATGTGAATACTCTATCCATTAGCCCAGACAGAAAATCTCTGGCACAGGTTTTGGGAGAGGCAGAAGGAAGCAGAGCGCTGTTGGGAGGTGAGCAGGGGACAGATCCTCTAGGCACAAATGGTTGTTAATTAATAATGTTGCAAGGTTACCCGATTACTCCTGAAATAAAAATTGACCACATGCTGAGGATGGCAGAAAAGTGAACATATGTCTGAAGTAGGGAGGAGCAGACCCAGTCAGCCACACAATGCTATGACTGGGTATTGCAAATTTATCAGAGCAAAGATGCATTCTTCAAAGGATGTAACGAGCAAGGCAGGACTGACACGATGTGCTATGAGGCAGGTGAGTATTTTGCCTGCTGGAGGGTGGGATCCTCATTAATATTTGCTAATTCTGAGGATACAATTATTCTTTACCCAGAATAAGAAACTTTTGAAAACTTTTGAAAACTTTTGGATTTTAAAGGTTTATCTTTACCATTTACCTAACAGCTTTAGTGGTGATTTTCAGTTTTTTTCCAGATAAACCCTGTTGCAGGTGATCTTTTCCCTTACATTCCATAGCAGCTGGATTGTCTTAGTTTTCTTCCACCTTTTGCTTGTCACATAGCAGCACTTATTAAAAGTGTCTAATCAAATGGGCACTGGAAAAACTATCCTCTCTCCATTGTCCTTTTTAAAAGATCTCTTCATTGTGCCTTTGACTGGAAATGATCAGGAGATGAAGCTAGGGGAGGGGCTGAGCACATCCCAAAGACATTTAGAACAAAACTCTTCTGACCAACATCCAGGCTGTGAACTGCTGTGTTTGCAGGGGGAAAAAAAAACACAAACAAAAACAAACAAACAAACAAATTTAAATAATAATAATAAAATGTAGTGACCATTTTCCATGAGCCAGCTTCTCTACTGATTCATCTGAATACAACTACCCTGATCTACATTAATAGAAAATTTGGGCCATAATGTGGCTTTTAATTATAGTCCTAAATACTTGCAAGTGCATAAAACAAACAGGCCTCTAAGAAGAGCAGAAGTAGCCTGGATAATCTGACACTTTTCCAGTTTGAGGATTTTTTTCTCTATTCTAACCTTTTAATTTAAATAATAACTCCACGTTATAATCCTAGCAGCTCTGGTTCCACAGCTCTCTTTATCAAGGATTCCTTGACACACACCACTCCCCCTGAATTCTTCAAAATCCTGACAGAATTTGTGGTCAAAACTAAATCCAAATTAAGTTCATCTGGGAAAAGTGGAAAAACCTGAACTCCATCTTGTTGTCTTGAATATCCTATGGTTGCATAATAACAAAATGCCTTTGTTCTCATAACTAAAGTATGCATCAAGAATCAAAGAAGCAAGAAAAAAAGGGAATGTTCCAAGCTATTACTGTAACAATCCAATTACAATGCCTATCAAACTTAACTTCACAGGTTATAGCTCCTAATTGCCTGACAAAAATTGACACTTCAGTCGCAACAGCATAATATAATCAGAGTCCAAATTAAATTTGATCGTGGGCAGAAAACGATGCTATCATTCAGCGGCATGGAAACAGGAGATCAACTAGCATGATATCAAGGATCAGAAATGAAAATTATTCATTAATGGCAATGGTTTTCTGATAATGGAAATGACACAGTTCAGACGGCTTCGTAAAAACACTATTAATTAAAAAGATGATAGACCTAACAAGGCATAGAAACCAGTGGAACATTTTTCTGTGCTTGTTAAGGTGAGGGATGACAATGTTTAAGAATAGAAGTTTATGCACTTTTCTGAAAAATATTCCACTGATTCTGCAGCGAGTTTACTGACTCTTGCCTAGTGAAGCATCTTTCTCTAGGGTGCTATGTTATTGGGACATAAAGTGTCTAAGGCCATTACATGGCATTGTAATAAGCACGAACACTACCAGCTATAAAACAGAAGGGTCCAATTCATAAAAAAATGCACATGGGATTTTTGCATACTCCCCCCCCAAAAAAAGTACAGAGAAAACTATTTTATTTCCATGTGCAAGCAGCTCTGTCTCCAGTTTACTTTGGAAAAATACACAGGTGCTTTATGCTGAAGAGGGAACAAACCAGAAATCTGCCCTGAAAAGTTTCCGTGAGCAAGAAAAGGAAAGGCCAGTGTTTCAGACTGCTGAAGTTCAAACAATGCCTGTTTTCCTTACACAGAGCTCCAGATACTACCACAATAAAAAGCTCCAATACTAATACAATGCCACAAGCATTGTGTTTGAAATACCCATCTCAAAGGGTTGATCGTTGTACCATTGAAACCACTGGGTGCTTTTGCCACAGCTGAAACAAATCAAACCAGCTGTTGCCCAGTTTGAGGAAGAAAAGGTCTCTTGGCTTGCTAACAATCTCCATGTTCTCCTCCCATGCATTATGTTTGGGCTCTATACTCTGCCAGATGGGTCACTGCCCAACACACAAAACTAAAGCTACTCTTGAGGACCTTTACCTCTTTTTTCTTCAGTAGCTGAGAGAGGCAAAGAGGCATCCCCTGCTGCAATTCCTTGCTTGACAGACATCTGCTTTGGAAACACATCAGTATAGTCCTCTGAGACTTCTTGCTGTGGGAAACCAAAGATTCAAAAGTCTGAAAGTAAATGACTTTCAGAAAGAATAGTAAGGGAAGAAAGGGCAAAGACAGATGCTTGCCTTAAACGGATGACTGGAAGCAGATCCTTCTGACTCCAGAATGCAACTACAGTAGGTTTTAGCAAATCAAAGACCAAGGAACAAATCTCATGTTCCTTAGATGGTCTAACTCACTCAGATTCAAAAATGCATCATCCCAAATTGCCTCTAAACTTTGTTCACCTGGTAAGTAAAACCTTTGAAAATAATCTGAATTTCAAAAGTAAACAACAAAATAAATAAAGTAATTAATACTAGTCTGCTTGGGACAGCTCTAAAAACTGAAAAGCATTCAAATAATGGATATGCTTTTAACTTTGCTTAACTATTTTATATACCTTGTACAAAGTGCACAAAGCTTGCCTAAATTGTTAACTATCTTTAAAAAAATAAACCCTCAGAAGGATGATGCTATTACCTAAACTGTATATTGGCATTGCACTGTACCTGTAACAGCTCTAGGCCAGGTCCTCCAGTTTCAGTGCATTTTATTGAAATACCTTTTAGCCCTTTAAACATGATCATTTAAGACAGGTGCAAGAAGTGTTGGAATTCAACATGCAGACAGCTCTGGAGGAGACAGCAATATACCAATGGAGAAAACAGCTAACCTATAACATCATCTACCATGTCATTAAACAATATTGCAGCTACCACATTATTATCTCTTGGGTTTTTGATAATTTGATGTCATGAAAGTGTGTTTATAGATACTTCCTGAAATTTAAAAAAACAGTGCATTAATAATATTTTTATGTCTTTTCATTCTGTAGCAATTTCAGAACCAGGAAGAATGAAAAAAAAAAAAACAACAAACAAAACCAGGAAAGAATATAGAGACCAGAGTTTGTGTTGTTTTGGTTGTTTGGGTTTTTTAAATAAATTATTAAATTAAATTATTTATGATGTATCCCAGGCAATTATGTAAACCCCTTTATAATGAGAGTGCCACTGTTCAGCAGTGAAAGTGTGTATACTTATCCTCATACCAGGAGATTTAATACAGAGGCAGCCAAAAAACAATTCCATTGTGACCACTAATCCTGCAAGGTAAGGTTATAGATTAAGTCATCTAATGGATGAATTCTCTCTCTGAATTCCAGTAAATTAAATCCCAGATGTGTTCTTTAAGGAATCCAGGGTCAGGTTCATGCCCACTCACTCTCAGGCTTGTTGGGAGTTTTCTGATGAAAAATTTTGGTTGCAAGAAATGCTACTTCATCAACATTGATGTGTTTTTTGGGCATCCTCCATTCAAGGGTGGCACTTCAGTTCAGACAGAACTTCTAGATTAATGAACAGGATGCTTAGCAAACTAATGAAGGAGATCCATGTCCTTGTCTCCTCAAGACCTCATCCAGGCCATATCAGTGGCTGCAGATTACTGAGTCACTTCTTACTTCACCACCTGTCTCATCATCATATTCCCCTCTCCTGTGAAAATTTCAAGTGGTCTTGAGTTCATGCTACTGACTGCTCAACATCTCACATAAAGCAAAAGCCATTTCCACCTTATCTCTGCCAACAGTGTTAAAATCAAAACTAATAATTTGTTACACCCATTCTGGCAACAGGAGAATCACTGTAAAAAGGGATTCACCCTGCTGCATCCTACAGCCATGGATCTCTGAGGCATTAACAGGAGGAAAACACTCTGCTCAGGTAGGGCCTCTGTGGCTAGCAGCCCTCGTACAGTCTCACTGTGGATTGTAACTTGTAATGGGTACAACTAGGAATTCTTAGGTTTTCCAGCAGCAGTCATTGAACCAGGAAATACACAGCATTAAGAAGAAAAATAAATAATGAAATTAAGCTTAACAGGGTTGCTGGCCCGTTTTCAGATCCCCCATTCTAAAACTTGCAAGTATCACCATTAGGCACGTCGCCAAGTCTATTTCCCTGGCGAATTCAGGCTTATGCACCACTCAAGAGGAGTCTGTTAATGACTACAAAGATCCACAGCTGTTTACAGTTTAGACTCAGTGGTGGACCAAGCAATAAGCTTGATCCAACAATGAAGTTGTTGGACTCTCACAGCAAGAAGAGACATTGTGTCAACTATTTGCTTGCTTATAGTGCGAGTGACTACCGGGACAACTTAGCAAGGCTGTAAGAAACAGGGAAAGGAGTAGATATGGATTGGAGAGAAGCTGTGCAGGGCCCTGAAAATGAAAGAAGAAATGCATAAAGCAGCCACACTTAAATAGCTTGCAGGAGCATTAATGAAGTAACAAAATAAAAAGGCCAGAGAAGTTCTTTGCCACATATCCAAAATGTGACAATATCTGATTTTAAAAATGTCAAAATCAGAGCTATATTTATCTGTAGAAGTATGCTGCTAGCTTATTTACTGAAATTTTTAAATTATTATTATTATTTACTTTTTTGTTGATTACTTGCTGTGTTTTTTTATCTTCTTTTTTTTTTTTTTTTGTGGGAAGTTTGGGGTTTTTCATTAATGAATAAATGAGAGCTTTTCACAGTAGGGTCTGGTCTTCAGCAAAATAATAGTGAAGGACAGACAGATTACCAAAAACCTTCAAAAGATGAGTGGAAAGTATGAGAGAGGCTTATGGTAATATTCTCCTTTTAAGACACATAAGGGAACATACTAATAAAGAAAATATATGTAAGAAGGTATTTGAGGTAAATAATAAGGGAAACAGGTAGAAAAAGCAAGAAATATCAGATCAGATCAACAACATATCAAAGTAATATGTGTTGAGGGCATCTCTTCTAGCCATGTTCTGGCTACAAGTCCAAACTGTTTGCTGACTAGGCACGGATGTAACAATCTACTTTAAAAACACACAAAAAAGTACTCTTCAAAGAAAGATTCCTAGACATCAAGATCAGCAGCTCTGAAAAGAAGGCTTCAAATATTTAAAATTGATGAAATTAGAAAATTTGCCAAAGAGGCACCTTTGTCAATGCTAGATTTTTAAAGCATGACCTGACGATGTGCACTGGTCCAAGTTTGTTTCACTTAGATGCAGTGCATTTACCATCACAGCAGCATTTTCAGTCCTTTCAGTTAAGATAGTTCCCAGAACTTCCACATCTGATGCCAAGGGGTTGTTGCAAACTTATAGAAAGCTTTAAGGACACGTCTGTGTGGGTGGACAGCCAATCAAGTAATTTATTGATTAGCCATATAGAATTAAGGGGGAAAAAAAAAAAAAAAAAAAGTAAAAGGGAAAGGATGAAATTATTTCTGGTAAGATGAAACCCTCTATATTTTCTGAATGGATAATCCACTACAGGAAATGCTAACTTCATTGTTTGATTGCAAAGTCAGGCAGGTCCTTGGCCCCACTGACTTCACTGGAGCTATGACAATTTAGCAACGAAAGATCTATGCCCCAAGATAATTTCTTAATGCAGCAGCAAGCTCTTTAATTTGTAACAATCCGGACACAGGAAATGCAAACGTGAATAATCTTTCATTCAAACAGTTTTCTCACATACAGGATTTTCTAATACACACAGCTCCAAAAAGCAGAAAGGTAAGAGTAGAAATGTGTAAGTTCTGTTTCAAACTGAACTCTCATTTCTGACCATATGTGACAAGCACCAATAGTGTAAAAAAGAGAGCAGAATAGCTACTGAATACAGACCTCATTTAAAGGCACAGCTGTGCTGCAGCTTTCCTTGACTTGCTGCCTGCCTGGGCCCTTGAGCACTCAAGACTTACAGCACAGTTTTAGAGTCAAGGCTCTGCCCACCTTCAGCTTTGAAAATTCATTTTCATATATGGAGGCTAAAACTTTGCATAAACTCCAGTGTGTGACCCTCTAAAAATTAACCACTCTCCCTTATGCCACTGATGCTAAAAACTACTGTCACCAGAGAAGATGAAGAGATTTCTGTGATCATCCAGCTTTTCCTAATTTGAGATTATGTCAGAGAGTGAAGGAATGCCTTTGTATGGCACCTGCTTATATATTTTCTGGAGTGACTGCAATCTAAATATTGGCAGCCAGTAAGAATGAGAATACTGTACTGTGCCATAAAACAGTATTTGCCATGACTGTCCAAAGAGATAGTTGGAACTAGCTGGAACTTGTTGGATAGTTGGAACTCCAAGCAGTTGGAGTTCAACAAGAAAAATGCAAAAATCTGTACCATAAATATATCATATTGGAGAGCCCAGGCCACATGGACCAAAGTACTGCATGGCTACACAGTTTCCGTCTGTTCCTCCACCTTCATATTACATTCAGTTTCTTCAAGGCTTCAGAAAACACCTTCAGTATCAAGTAAGTCAGATAAAAGCAAATGTATAAGTATGAACAGGTCCACTTTATATAATATTAACAATGTCATTTCTGTCAGAAAAACAAAACTAAGAATGCAAAAAAAAAAAAAAAAAAAAAAAGTGATTAAAAGCATCAATGCAGCAAGGAGAGCAAAAGGTGTCTGCACTTTGAGGGGAGGTTACTGTAACAGACAAGATTTTTTGTCATCCCCCTCAGCCTTCTCTATAGCCCCTTGCTACAGTAGCATCTTGGATTGTAAATACTATTCTCTATTGATACCTAGAGGGACAAAACCTGCAGATGGTCCCATTTAAAAAAATATTATTTTTTTCTAAATCAATTTAAGATGTCAGTTTATACTCCCTGAGAAAAATGGGAACTCCTTTTTTTGGTAGACCTTTTTCTTGTCTTGAACTTGGTTAAATTTTAAGTGTGAGTCACAACAATCACGTCCTTTCCTCCTACTCATTTTTACCTATACATAGTATAGTAGAAGCAGCTATTGCAGCTAGTGCATGCCACTGCTTCAGGTTGTGGAATATCATGTAATCTAACAAAACCTGCTAACAAAGTAAACGTGCCATGATTCATCAATTAGGTGGAGAAATACTGCTTTTCTTTTTTTTTTTTTTTAATTAAAAAAAATAAATAGGTACTTCCCCATGGCTAAGATATCATTCTGCAATGCATAGGAGTTTGCTGCTATCTGCAGGTAAAATACTCTATTACTGAGTAAAAATATGAAAAGGAAGCTAAGCATTTAGCTACTGTTTTTAATTGCAGGTTCAAACAATTCCATGTAAAAACCCCAGGTCTAGGCAGGATGAATGAAATTACAGATCTGTCACACTGGGCTGAGAGGAATGCTTTCCCTCTAATGACAAGCTGTAGGCACACCACTCTTAGGATGTTTTCTACCAAGATCTGCTGGTAACCTGGGGCAAGGTCAAGCTTTCATGGAGCCATCCAAGGCAACTCTGATACCCTCTAGCTATTGCAGAAGCAAAGAACTCCTGGGACATAAGAGCATCTTTCTGATGCTCAGTAGCCCTCAGATGTCTTCAGAGCTGTTCCTGGCTGCCAAGTGGATGGGACACAGAACTGGTTCCACAAATACCAAAGGTTTCAGGGAAGCTGTAGACTATATCAGGAAAGGCAGTTCAAAAGGGTTACACACAAATTGTGATTAGCCCCTCTGTTTGCACGGCAGGCCTAGAAAGCCTGCTGTCATACAGATCGTTCCTCATAATCCTCTACTCCACTCATGCCACTACACAGCATGGTAGTGTTTTCTTTTTCTTTTTTTTTCTATTTTTAATCCTCACTTTGTCCTACAAACCTGGAATGAACTGAAATACAATCAGCACTCTGAAGAATTGTTACTGAATTCTCCTTGCTTTAAGAGTCAAAAGCAAACAAAAGATTCTGCATGTGTTTACAGAGTTCACTATGTGAGAACACTACCCCCAGAGTGTAAAATATGTTGCAAATATTGTCTGTCTTTATAGTTATGTTTCTACAGCACTTTACCGTTACAAAAAGTGTCCTAATAATATTAGCTTAATTCCTTGGGAGTACTATGGATGACACACTTTGTCTTCACCTCCAGCTCAAAATAGATTTTTTAAGATTTGTTTCCAAAAGCAGCAAGATGGTTTTGACTGGTCTGTGGGTAGAAAGATGAACATTATAATATTCATCAAACTACACTTAATGAAGCAAGATCAGAGTGGAGGGGTCATTACAGGAAGTATTGACTCCGGGAAATGATATGTCCCACATTATCTCATCAAGACTTAGATATCCATCTTGCAGTTTGGCAGTGCTGTGTTGCAGTGCCATAGCACAATTCTCTAGCCTGTTATTAAACACGTCTCTGAGGCTCTGATCAAAATTTAAAGCCACCGGTATTAAATTTTTCCTACCCCACCTTTCTTTCATGTGGCCTCGATTTAACAAAAGCTGACATAACTTTGGGTTTGTTTTCAAATAAGTTTCAATACAAGCTGATTTCAGCTTGTGGGTAAGAGGCAGGCACCAGAACTACTTGAAACAAAGAGAATACATAATGTCAATACAGTAGAAAGAAAACTACAAAATATCCATCACCAAAGATTCTCCTTTTAACCTTTAAGTATAGTCAAAATAGAATTACTTGATAATTATCAGTATAATGATGCCTCTAAGTAGAGGTTGTACTCCAAGCCACAGTGTCCATGAACCTCTAGGATCTGGGGTTACCTCATGACTTCAGCCTACAGCGAATTCTTCTCCAAAGCTTCTTTCAACGCCCACCCCTCCCGCTTCCCCCCATATTGTTGCTACCAACAGTGAAGGAAACAATTTTGAACTGGGGTGTAGGCTGGGCTCCAGGTGGCTGCTGGCTTTTTAAGCGCTGAGTTGACTAACCTTGCTCAAAGCAGGTCTGTAGAACACAGTGCTTCAAATACCAGTGTCTGCTGGGATTGCATCTATATATGTAGAGCCCCACAGTTCCTACCACTAGCATAGCTGAAGGAGTGAATCAGGAGCAAGAAGGATAAAAATGAAACAATACATGAGACGTTTCCCTCTCTGATATTGAATCAGCTCATTAAACAGCAGGGAGCAGCTAAACATAGATTTTCATTGGGCTTGTTGACCACTAAAGGCAAATGAACACAACCTAGGCTAAGTCTCGGCCTGGGAAAACTAAGACACTGGCTTCTACATGGAAATGAAAAGGACTATCCTGAATTCAGCCCAGGCCAAAGAAGTGATTCAGGATGGAGCAGATAAAGCTATTCCTCCTCCAAGTCATTTTGTGAAAACGGAAGCTATGATGATGAAAATTGTCACTTGATTGTAATACTTTTAACTGTTCTTATGGATTGGCAACAATAAAAGTACCAGATAAACCATCCCAGAATGGAGTCACTTACTTTCTGAGAATAAAATATAGGGGGACAGTTTGATGCTGTTTCCCTGGAGTCTGTCAGTCTGACCTCAGCCACAAATAAAGTCTTCTCTAAATAGCTCTGGGATATGTAATATCTAATGTAAAGAGAAAAAACACTATCTTAATCCCTAGCCACAGGAAAGCCTGTTTTCTTTGGTTCTTGGCCGATATGAGAGTTAGTGCATGAAATATAAATTGCTGCTCAAACATTTAAGTTTGGCAGAGCCAATTTATACTGCCTTCCCAACATAGGCTTGGAGGTTATTTCAATTAAATCCTCTGTACAAAATTAGTTGCTGCACACTGGATTTCTTGGCATTTCTGGGAGGTTTTCCTTAGTGGGTAGTTTAAATTCTGCAGTGCATTCATCTCTGCCTTTCATTACTTCAACTCCCCTCTCTCTCCCTGATGTGTGTCACTCTCCTGTAGGCCATCTGAACACTGCTGCCAAACAGCTGGACTGCATACTCTCTCACGTCAGCTCATTGCTCTATTCAGATCTCTCAGTCAGTTCCCAGTGATCCATCATCTTGCTTCATATTTTTGTCCTGCTCCTACAGGCTCATCTCTTCTATCTTTCACCAAAATAACATGTTCTCTTTGTGTTCTGAAAGCCTGCAGACTTTCTGAAGGATAACTACCATTCCAGCAAGAACAAAATTTTGTAGGTAAAAAAAATGGAAGTAGGGTGTAAGGAGTCATTCAGGAGGCCACAGGACTTAAACAGTTATCTCCATATTTCTGTAAGTCTTTCTTAAGTTCTGCTGATTCAACCAGCTTCTTGAGTCAACAAGGAAAGCAAGGACCTGATACTCTGCCAACACCCAAAAATCTTGTACTCAAAGTAAAGTTTTCCAAATTTTGTAACTGCACATAAGGATCATCACTTCTACAAAGTCCACAGAGGTTGTCCTCATTTTGATTTCCTTTACATTTACTATTCAGTATGACTTGCACTCAGGAAAATTAATTATCCTCTTGTCAGGATGTATTCCTGGCTCTCAACTCCCTACTGTCCTCTTAACATTCACTATAAGCTTGGACATATCACCTGTCAGTCCATGCTTCAAGTCTCTAGCAGTGCTATAAGGATAACAGAACTCCTCAAACTCAAAGGAACTGAGTGAGGAGGAATACATGTTATGAGGTCCTAAGGCTCTGCACTGTCAGCAGGGAGAAAGGTGGCAGGGCATGTGGAAGTATTGGAGAGAAAATAAATGCCTTCCCTAGCTTGCACAGCCAAAATTTAACTGTGGTAGGCACCCTCGGGTGAAAGAAAGTGGGACATATCTCACAATTATAGAAGTCTAGGACTGAGGTGGTTCTATGGTCAGGAGAAGTTATCAGATACTCTTCATCAACAACTCATTTGGCTTCTTTTACATATCCGTGTCAGACTCTATTTCTCACCATACACAACTCAGAGAGCCTGTTGGCTTGCAAGGTCTGGGAGACAGTGAAGGGATTTAATGATTTGTGTCTCATTCCTTGGAGACACAAGGAATATTCCTTGGAATATTCCTCTGAAATATTTAGCTGGATGTTGAAAAGTCTTACCCATTTTTCAGAGACCTCAAATCAAGCCTGGACATAAATGAAAGGCAACTCTGGGAAAAATATTATCAAATTTACTGCCCAGTAAATCTGAAATTGTAATCCTTGGTACATTTAGCACACACATGACTCCAAGTTATGGACTTTGTCAATATGTGTTATTAAACATCAGATTTCTTGAAGGCACCTTCAGACTGTCCACCGGACAATTTTGAGTACTAAATGTTGAATGATCAGACTTTAGCTGTTTAGGTGGAGCTACACGTGTGGCTCAGAATTCAGTATTTGGTTTTGACTGCTTGTCTCTTGAATTGTTTTTCATTGTAAGTGTATCATCATTCTTTTGAATGTACAGAAAACTGTTTTGAGAATCTGTTTTTCCAACACTGCCTGGAACATCCTTTTCAAGAAAAAGAAATCACCATCAAATTAGGTACCTTCATCCATTTTTTTTCATGGTACATCTGCACAAGCACTTTGTAAAGCTGTAAGTGAAAATACAAGTTTCAAGACAATGTGAATTCTAACTCTTTGTCTTTATTTTCCTTCATTTACCTCACCAGCCTATTACTCTATTAAAGCACAAGAGAACAAGTGTAACCACTGAAGATGGGAGCTTGGTGAGGTGTAGATCTTGTGCCTTAAACAAAGATAACGTTAATGAATTCACATTCAACCTTTTCAGCCCAGTGATAGAAAAAGATTTTCAGTCACTTTAGCCTGAGCTACATTTGCACTCAGGGTCATCTAAAGAAAAGGACAACACATTCATCTTTACCCTCCTTGAGTTGTGGAACCACTCAGATAATCTATAGCGAGTTGCAAAGTGAAATTAAATACCTTAAAATGCCATCTATCTGATCCCCAATTAAAACATAATCTTTTTAAAGCTGTCAATAGCTGCTGACCAGAATCAATAAGGGAAAGATTATGACTGACACTTCTCCAGTGATCTTCAGGCAGACAGGAAATACATTGCTGTTGTCAGGTCAGCA
>NW_009953299.1:2914445-2916990 GCF_000747805.2 Chaetura pelagica
AGCAGGAAAAGGTGAAAACTGGACCCCAAGCAGAACTACAACACGGTTAAGTGGAATTTGAGATCCTCTTCAATAATCTTGCTGGGTGGTTTTGGGGTTTATGGGTTTTTTTCTTGAGTTTTTGGTTTGTTTTTTAACTAAGAAAAGAAGGGATATGATACATGTGAAGGCTTTAATGAAATAACCTTGGAGTCTCAAAATCATTAATCTTTAGAAAAGTATTTGTAAGTTTTACTTTCATCCTTATATACATATATACACACTGAAGCTCCTGAGTGAGATTCAGCCAGTGTCTTAAGAATCTGAGCCGTACTTCATTTTCATTTGCATTTAAGAAATATAAGCTTACACTTATAAGTAGATCCTGGATATTCCTTATCATCGCTACAGGAGTTAAAGTTTTAACTATCCAAATCTAGTGTTTGACATTGGTGACATGAATGATCCTTACTACAGCATGTAAGCTTAGGGTAAGAGGCCTAAACTACATATTTTCCTCCTGACCTACATTAGGATTGCTTTTATTTCTAGGCCAGCTTGGAAAGTTCAGAACAAAAAACTGTTTCCTGGTGGGCAGAGGGCTTAGTAGCCTTTGTACCCACAAGCTGTTGCTTTCCTCCAGCCTTCCACAGTGCAGATTGTGGCACAAATGCTCCAACCTGCCTTTGAAGTCAGAGCAGTAAGAGCAATACAATTATTGTACTGACAAAAAATCACCAGAGCACTACCTCTAAAGAAGATTCTTTCAACACAATCCACAACTGGTGCTAAATTGTTTAGCAGTACTTAGAATTATATGCAAAAAAGTGGCTCATACATGTGAATTTTCCTCCTCTTGCTACAAAAGCCATGAAGTAAGCTCTGGATCCAGAAAGAAAAGGTACATGATGATCCAAACTTACCTAGGAATAGTGATCCCAAGTACTTGTTCTGACAGTGTTTGTGAAACATTAACCCATTTAATCTCCACGCATCACTTCCCATCTGCAGATAAGTGGGTGACAAATCTTCCATGCCTCTGCTGATCTGGGGAGAAGCACAAGAATCATTCAAAATGTGGACTTGATAAGCACCTAAAATCAACAGAAGCAAAGCTGGGGTCTGAAACTGTTTATGTGAGAAAACACATAAGGGATTGTAGCACAATATGCTGAAACAGCACTCTCAGGTGCTGCTTGCATTTAAGTGGGTTGATAAACAACATATCTGACTTTTCTCACTGTTATCCATCATTTAAATATTAGCTTTAAAAGGATCAGGTGTTATACAAAACTTTGTGACATTTTGCAAATAATTTGGGCAAGAAGTTCCCTTAGCAAATAAAACAGCCCATTCTAAATTTACTTTCTCCAAAAACTTTGTGTAGCACAGTATGTAGCTGTATTTTCCTGACCACAGGAAAACTGATACAGAAGCATGAACAGCATCTCAAAACACAGTGGCAAACATGCCAGCATAAAATTTTTGAAATCAGTCTAGTCCTGTTCTTATAGATGTGATTTGGACCTATGCCAATTTGCATATTTCCCTGCAGATTTCTCTGATATTGGTCAATTCTGTTACTTACTGGATGACATTGTGATAGCACTGTTTAGTTCAGAGCATAACTTTTCTATCTCACTAGAACAGCAGAGTCAAGGACCCCAGCAAAATGACTACATGGCATTGACATTTTGTAGCTCCTCTACGTGTTCATTAGAAGTACAGAAAATGCTGCTGAAACCATACAAGGCTGCATCTGGACAAGTTTACTATCAAAACTAACTCTTCCTACTCATAAATCACATGCAAATAATCTAGTTATTGCAAAGTTAGAATTGTCAGCACTCAACTAGCAGAATATGTAACACCATGCTCATTACCAAACTTCATCCAAAACAAGAAATGTTGACTACCATATTTAATAATTTCAGTCTTTTATGGGTTTTCATCTGCTTTCTTTGCCAAATTTTGCATTCAAAAGTAAGGCTCCATCCTCTGAGAATAAGGTCCCTTACTCAGAAGAAACAACTTCCAAAATCTTTTGCCTTTATAAAACTGCTACATATGACAAATAATCACTGCAAAGAAAATGAACCTGAACCAAATTACTAGAAACAGACTTTGGACACAAACTGTTTCTTAAAAGAAAAAAACAGATATTATATTTCTTGATCAAAGAAAAACAATGATAAGAAGCAAAACAATTATATTCTGAAGTGGTCCAAAATTCATCTTATGATATATAGTGAAGTGACAATCACACCAGAAGGGTAGAAAACATCCAGACAAGACCTACTACCACAGTAAGTAGAAAGGTCTGGCAAAGAGAAAAAATCAGACTCAGGAAAAGCAGGGAAGTTGCTTCCAGATTATTTTCAAAGTCTAATTTAAGCCAGCCAGGTTTGAATTTGTTGACATCTACATAAAGGAAATTCTTGTCCTGTATTTGAACATGGGGTATCTTTCTGCGTGCTTCAAGCAGTATTTTAATGATTCATCAATATATTGTTATTTGCAACAAACAAACAAAAGGAATAAAAGAGGAAAAAAAAAAAGGGGGGGG
>NW_009953299.1:2917111-2924866 GCF_000747805.2 Chaetura pelagica
GGGGAAAAGCAGGCTGTAAACAGCTGCAGCCTCTTGTTCTCCCTAATCATTTAATTCCATACACCTATATTGAAATTTCACACTATGCCTTAGCAGGGCATTGTCACAGCAAAACACTGGAATGCTGATATTGTGCTAGGTCAAGGGTTAAGTAAGTTCATTCCACCCCTGTTATTTTGTGTTTTAAAGCAGTCCTTACTCTAGACAGACTCTCTATGTTATTATTACTTCTTGAATGATAAGAGCTGGGTTTGACCTTCAAAAGAGATTTAAATGGCCTTATCCGAAAAACAGTCTGTGAACATCTATAAACTAATGTGCTGTCTTTACACCTCCTGGTGTAAAGAGGAGGTGTAAAGGCAGCACATCAAAGTCAGTAAAGAACTTACAATAATGGATTTCAAAGTAAAAAATCTAATGCAAAATCTAAGTATTTGCTTATAGACTCTTTGAAGTCTTGACAGATTAAGTTTAGAAGTATTCTCATAATGGTATCTACATAATCTAATAGAGATTATTTCAGGAACTGAGTAGATGTTTTCAATAGATGTTTAGACAATATTAAATAATACATTTTTGTTTAATTTCTTTTACGTTTCCAGCACAATGCTAAGCAGTTATAAATTGCATTCTGCATCTGTGGAAAGGTTTTTATACCAGTACAAAAAAACCTGGCAGATGCACAGGATAAAGGAGTTGCATCACTGTTATGCTTCTATAATATAATTGACTTTGTTAAAGGACATTTAGGTGTTGTTTGATTTACATCCCATGTCAGCTTAATGCATTAGCCACGTAAGGTTCCACTTGTTAAAATATTTCATTTTAAAAGGTGCAGTAAGCTCATAACTTCACCAACATCCACTCTTCCCTGACGAATATGGATCCTCCAGTTTAATCTATTACACTAGAAGTAAATGAAGACTTTACCCTTTCCCTCGACAGAGGAACTGAGGCTGTCATATTACTTACTACCATCAAAGTTGAAGAAAGTGCAGATAAAAGTGTGACAGTACAGAAGTGTGACAGAATTTCATATCTCCCCTCTCTAGTTTTCTGTCTTTAAAATGGAGATGATGACACTAGGTTCTGCAGCTCTGTGATCCATTAGTGTTTCTTCACATAAATTGGTATTATTACATTTTCTGCCTTGGTACATTGTTGTGGATCAGTTTTGTTGCTTTTTTGTTTTGTTTTGTTTTTTCCATTGGCACAGATCTCGAGTTATTTGATGACTTCTGTGTTAGGTTATATGCATTCCAGTCTGCACACAGTGCCCTAGCTAGACCCCACTTGCTTCCGGATAGATTACATGCATGCAAAGGTTCACAGCAGCCCTCTTCTCTCCCTGGGGATCAAGTGAAATTGCAGGGTTATTCCAGTGCCCTAAGCAGAATCACAGTCAAACTTACAGTGGGGATGAGGGATTTAAAACACCAAGTCATGTTTGGTACCATTGCCCTAGAGTGCTTGTTTTTCTTTAATGAATTCATTCTTTTTTGAGTTATTTTTGGGGTTAAAAAAAACACAAAACCCTTTCTTCTTCATGCTTGTGTTTGTTTTACTTTTGAGGTGAGATCAAAGTAAGTCCTGGCTGTGTAATCATTTAATGCATTTTGGCTGCAGTTTCAATTCCCTTTGAAATGTATCCCTTTTCTCTAGCCTGTGACAGCCAAACTTTACCTCCAGGTAGCAGAGGAGGCTTACAAACTCTTTTATATCTCACATCTGCTTTCAGCCCATTAATCACTCAGATTGTAGACAGCTTCTTCCCTCTCTTCTGGAGTGTGATTTTGTCTAGACTAGGAATTAAAGGGTGAATTTTAACATGGTCAAGCTAACAAGTTTAAATGTGGACCACGCTGTGTATCCTTTAACTCATGTTGAACTGGGGAAGTTAAACACTTAGGAAGTAATTATGGTTCAACATGACAAGTTCAGCATGTGCCAAAAGATGCTTTCCCTTGTTTAAATTGCAGGTAAAATCTTGGCACTTACAAATCCAACATAAATTTGCTATTGACTTTAAATGACCCAAAATTTCCCCTGTAACTTTAAGCATGCATTAGTCAGAACAATTTGAGTAAGAACACCTACTTCTTACTACAGCTCTGATTTAGGAGCTCAGAGAAATTATGCTGTAATTCTAGGGGAACCAAGTCCTGTACCACTGTGGCCCAACTGCACAGTAATATTGAACCTGAGTTTCTAGCTACAGAAGCTCAGAAGTTAAAAAATAACCAGTCTGTCAAGTATTGCTTGACAAATAGTATCTAATTTATCTTTTACAATTAACTGCAGAAGGTATGCCAGTTTTACTCTCCTTACATTTCTGGCTGCTTATTTCCACCTTTCTCCAAAGATTTTCATTCAGCTGGAACAGAAGTTGGCTTCCCCATCAGGAGTAGTCCTGCCATCAGTGGTTTCTCTCCAGCCTTCAGTGCTCATTTTCATGTCCCAGCCTGGCACTCACTCAACTGCCATGAATACTGAAGCAGCTATTTGCGTTGCTATGCTGGGCTGCTGAAACCTCTAGCAGAGGAGAGCTAATTTAGAAAGGGGGAAGCTTCTTTTTGTTTTTCAAATTAATTAGTCCTTGGGCCTACAAAACAAATTTAGCACCACTTATTTTTTCACCAGGCTCTGAAGAGATGTAACAGAAAGATAGACTAACTTAGCAGTACATGAAGGGCTAAGGAAAGGGGAAGAAAACTGTGATGGAGGAGACAGGCTATTGTGTATGGTGACCTTTTCACCAGGAGTGCACAAAGCCCTTGAATCAAAGACTTACATGTACACAGAGGCAGTGAGTTAGTACAGGGATGTACTGCCGTTCCTGGAGTATGAACTTTTTAAAGTGAATTAAGGATGACAGAGAACTGGCTCCTGCCAGCCTGCACCTCCTGAGAAAGATAAGGCCAGCATGGCTCTGTTCTCTGATTTTGGAAGAAAGTATTTTGTTTTAAAATATCCATTTGATTAATACGCTTTGTATAAATTATTAATAAGCTATCAAAGTCTTTAATATGATTTTAACTTGGATTTTGTTTACTCTCTATTTGCCATCTAAAAAATGTTTATGCAACATTATGAGGCAATGCATATTTATCAAAGGCTGCAGGTTAATGGAGGATGATCAGGAAAGCAGAAAGAAAACACGATTTGCCTATTAAGTTGAATTAGGAGAATTTGGAGGAAAAATGCATGGTAACTGTTACTCAATGTCTGCCAAACCTTAAATCATCACCTTTTATTGATGCAATGCCTTCTGTCCCAAACTTTGTTGCAAACTATGAGAATCATTTCACATTACCTTCAAAACTCATCCTCCTCTTGAGTGGCATATAGTAACTATGTAGCAGCCTCGCGCAGTATTTTTGGCTATGAAAATTAATTCAAACATCAGAGTGAAACAACAGGCTGAACAAGGTAAGGCAGGTTGCTGCTAGCCAACTGGAACATAATCTTATCAACTGGAACATAAGCTTATCTGTTAGTGTGGGGTTTTTTTTTAAATCACAGTATTTGTGATACCCCACAAATGGCCAAGCTATGAAGACAGAGAACTTAGTGACAGCCAGTACAGGGCAGCCACATTGCAGATTCACAATGAACTTGCCCTCTCTTGCATTTTACTCTCTCCACCTTGTCTCACAGGTGCTGTGGGATGAATGGGTAGACATACACCAATAGCAACCATGAATACATTATTAGGAAGGTATTCCCTGCCAAGTGGAGCTACACTCTTCCTTTCTTGGTTGTTTGTTTTTTAAAAAAATTTTTCAAGTCTAATGAATTTCACAGACAAAAATATCTGCACTCCAGATAATAGTTCTGCACTGAAGAAAATAGCCACAAAACTATGTTAATGTACCTTGAAGTTCCAAAGCTGAAGTTGGAGGCATACCAAATTCAAATGCAATGTCTGTTACTTTATGGATTCACCTTCATTATAAGAAAATTAAATTATAGTCTTTCCATACATGACTGATCCATGATGCCAACAGACACAACATGCAGGCCTATTTCAATATGTCTTATTGCTGTTAAGATGCATTTCAAAAGGAAATGTAGTTTACATATGCTTGTTCAAACCATCATGATCTAACAGCTCCAGAAATCCAAAGATCAATATCTGAGATGGTACTAAACCTCTGCAGTGGCTAGACCCTGAATTTTGGTACAAGCTTGCCCTTTCCTCATCTGTTCCTTCAAACTCTTCCTGAGCACATGCATCAAATTAACAAGGAATGGAACATTCCATTAGTTTTGTTCATTTCCATAGCTTACCAAATGTTATTGGACTGGGAGAACCAAATCTTAACATATTCTGAAGTCTTTGCCTATATGAAAGCATAATTGTTCTATTCCTTCTAGTGGAAGTAAGTCCACAGATATAAAAGCACTTGGGAGATTTCAAGTAGGTGTTTATCTACACCCACCTCACCACAGGGCAAATTGGTTTCTAAAGTTTTCTTAAAGCATATAGTCTTTGAGCATGTTTCATCATGATTGGTGGTTATGATTGGGACTTCCAACTAGAGTGCTCCCATATGAAGTGTACAATCCAGCTTGAGAACAAACGAAGCTGCAAACTGTTCATCCAAGGGAGGTCTGACGTGTTGAGTACACAGTACTTTTACATTAACACAAGCAGGAAGCAGGCATTTTGTGTGTTAGATTATGTTCTGGAACTTAGAGGGTAATTGCAGCAAATGTAATGGACTTCAATGTAGCTGAAAGACCTGATGTGGTTCATCACTTCAGCTACAGTCCTTTGTATACAGCCTGAAAGTTAAGACTGCAGACAGAGATGGGAGACTTCAATGTCAACTGGAATTATTTTGGGTTTATTATGGAGTAAAAGACCTCAGAATCTCATCCCATTGAGTTCGTTGGGGTTTTTTTATACAACTCCAGGGAAAACAACAGATGCAGAAAGTACAATAATACATTTCCCATTGAATCAGAGGCTGTCTCTTGTAGGAAAATGGCTAATGCATCATCAAAACCATTAATTTTTTTTCTAACAAAAAATAGAGTATGTTTAGCTGAAATTATATTGTTTTAATCTCTGCCCATTTCCATCGAGAGAATGCTCTGAAATCTCTGTTCCATAATACAACAGGCAAAAGCTCAAACACTTCCAGAAACTACACAATTGGAACACAGTAACAATAAAAATACATTTTTTCTATTGGGTTTGACTTACCTTAAGTATTAAATAAAACTAAGGCAATCAAATTTTTAAAGTCTGATCAACTGAGAAATAAGGATATTAAATATGATTAAATGTGATTGCATTTGAGTGTAAGGACTGTTCTTCCATTACTGCTTTGATTAAGAAAAGCAATGTGAGCTGTGAAGTAGAAAAGTTAAATGCAGCAGAATAAAAGAAAAGAGCTTGAAGTTTCTTTCCTTTCTTTTTCAATATATAATATTTCTTGTATGAGAAAATAGTATTATTTTAAGTATGTGCTTTTGCAAAACTGAAATCAAATTGGCAAAGTTTCTGCAAGGTAATACTCCTTCATGCTTTTTAATTATAGGAAATCTGAAGATAAGAAAAAGGAAGAATAAAAAGTTGTTCTTATGTCTGGGAACAAGAAGAAGAGATACATTTTCAAATGAAAAGTGGACTGGAAACCTTAGTTCTTAAGCTGGAATTTAATTGCACAATATTGGAGTTCAAGGAGTAATAAAAGTTTTTGTTCTCAGGTTATGAGAAGAAAATTGCCAGTAACTTTTATTTTTTTGAATTATAATATCTTAGCTGCTTCACCGGTCTATCTTTTCTGCTATTATCATCATTTTTTGTGTTTCATTCCTCCACATCCAAGCATTTTGAATAGTCCCAAGAACTCCAGTGAACTTTATAGATGCAAGGAGGAGATCAGCTACTGATCAAAATGTACCTGAACTGCAAAGTCGTTGGAGCTGTTTTCGGAAAGACAAAATGTGTCACTCCTTAGAGATGAGATAAATGATAGAACCAGCTCGGATCACTCACTCTCACCTCCTAATTGAAAAGTTGGCTGCTGATCAAGAGCTGGCAGTGACCAGCTCAAGCCATCAGGATGCCAATATATACTTCGACCTTATTTCTCCACCTCAGAAGAGATCAATCACAAATTAATGTTATATTAGTGAAAGCAAGGACTTTTATTGAAGAGGGAAATCTGTAAAAATAGCATCTGATGAAATAGTGAGAAACAAGCCAGAGAGAAATCTAGCCTAGATGGCAATATGCTTACTCAGTACAAGCAAGATAATCTGGAATCTAAAACATGATAACACAAATTGTATCTAAACCATGATAACTGGTATATGAAAGGTTCCTTTTGTTTTGTTTTTTGGTTTTGGGGGTTTTTTTTGGGAGGGGGGGTGTTTTCTTTTGGATTTTTTGTTCTTTTTTCAGCATCAGAAGTTGTGATCGTTTTTTCTGGTTAAAATATCTATTCTTGCTTTCACTAAGTATTACCTGCACAGGATTACTGTATGTTGTCATTGCTCTAAACCATTGACTGCAAGTAAGATTTCTTAAAAGAATTCTGGTTTTATGATTAAATGGCACATTAGTATGATTCCAAAGTAGAAAGACTTTTTTTTAAAAGCTGTTTGAATAGGTAAAACTTGGGAAGCACACAAATGAAACATCAATCCTTCCATATGTGCATATACTGTCGGCCTGCATTTGTACACCAGGCATCCAAGCCTTAAAGGTTTGGTGAAGTGATACAAAGAAAATACATTAGTGTAGTGCAAGGAGTAATTTTCAGGCTGGGTGCAGGGAGCTCATATGGGTTTATGTAGTTAAGAATAGGGTTTACATACCTGTAAATTTTTATGGCCAGACTTCCCTGCTAAACATTTGTGGATCAGGTAAACTACTCGTAAAGCAAATCTAGTTTCTCCAAGCTTGAGAGTCACCTTTTACCTTGGTAAGAAATACAAGGAAGTTAAAGACAACCCTTCTCCACTCATCACACATGCACATCCTTCCAATTCTTGCTTAAATTGAAAAGATGTTTAGGAAGGGAAGAGAGACTAGAAGAAATGTGCAAAACAGTATTTTACAGGCTGGGATAGTGAAGTCACTGCCTGACAGCACTGGTAATTTATGGCAAGTGTCAAAGAGGTTTTTGCTCCCACCTGCCTACTGTCTTGGCTAGGTAAAGTGTCTATTCTTCAGTTATTGCTTCTGTTTTATGGAGACTCAGACTGTGAACTATGGTGATTGTGGAGTAGGCACACTGCCTGTTCAGCTTTCTCTGCTATGGCATCGAGGACTTCTTCAGTCTCCTCAGAAAGTACCACCAGAGCTCATGAGTCACAGCATCAAGGCACACAAAGAAGTTATGGAAGAAGCACCTGCTTAGCTCAACAGTGCTGAATAGCAGGAAGGAAGCCTCTGGCAGAACTAAAAATAGGTGTTGGCTTTCTAATTCCAAGTCCAGTATCCTATTAAAAATCCACTCTTTCTCTTACAAGATTGAGAAGAATGATGGATGGTGAAAACTCCAGAGATTCAGTTAAAATTTCTCAGGACCAGGCAGAGTTTTGGAGATAGCAAGCAGTTTACACAGTTCTCATTCTTCTACTTAAGCCTAAACATTTCCAAAATGAAGAAAAAAACCCCAATCTACCACACACCCTTGCCTCCCCCCACAAAAAGAAAACCAACCAACAAACATAAAAACAAGGCACTCCAGGACACTGAAACAGATGGAGCATTCCAGCATTTGTTTCAGCAGG
>NW_009953299.1:2925334-2926745 GCF_000747805.2 Chaetura pelagica
GATTCTACCATTTGTTTTAGCAGGAAAAAAAAAAAAAAAAAGAGTTTAGAATGGAGGTGCTGAAACAAGTTTAATTATAGAAGCATGAATGACATCCCTATAATACAACAAACTGAAAAGTCAAATGAATGTCCTTGCCCTTTAGTAAAGAGTCGTGTGCATTTATTCTCTGATATAATGATATGGAAGCTTACCTCCTTTTTACAGGTTTTTCTTCCACTATCCTGGGTTTTACAAGAAATGCAAAACTCAGCCACGATGCTCTTGTAAAACTGAAGAGCATTTATTTCTCATTTTTAAGCCTTGTTTTGCCAGGACAGCCTCACAAGATAAACTGCTTTGTTTTCATAAGGGCCCTGGTACTGCAGGAATTATATTCATTCTGTTTCAGTGCTGTCATGCTAACTTTTCATATGAAGCAGAAAGTATTTCCTCACAAACGGTATGAAAATGTGAAAGACACCCAGGCTTAATGCTACTTTAAGAGACCAGAATTAATCTTTCAGTTTGTGTACCACTCTCAGCAGTATAACAGAATAAAATCATATTACTGTTCTGTGCCAAGGGCAATAAAAAGGGCATCTCTTTCCAGCACACAGAGTGAATTCTGAGTGAATTTGATGATTTAGGAAGAGCATGGAGCAAAATCTGATGAAATCAGTGGGATTCCATCTACTGATTTCAGAGGCCTTTCAAACATGCCCTGTGGTAGGAAAACATTTACAAATCACTCCCTATTAGCTTGCGTTTGTTATCAAACATTAAAACAGTTTATCTAACAGTCATACTGATTTTATAAACCTTTATATATTTGGTAGTGATGGACTTAAAGTTGGTGTAGATCTTTCCTTTACTCAATGTCACGATCCGTGACCTATTATATCTCCTTATTGGAGTGTATTAACTTATCAGGATTTGCTGAGAGATCCACACGTGGGTATCGCCTCACACAGAGGATACAGGAACTTATGTCCTGACTTTTTTGAGTGAATAACTCGCTCAGTGCTTACTAAATTTCTAACAACAGCAAGGTTTATTGTGGGGAAAACGAAGCAATTTGGGGCAGGAGGTTCAAAAGGAGTGATTACAACACATTAAACATATATGGGTACACCTTAGTTAAACATCTTATTCACGTGAGGGAAGCAGAGGGGAGGGATTTGCCCGAATGGCTGGATTATATTTTCCCCTATAAGCTGGGGTAGCCGGAATTGTCTCACCACGGCAGTGCAGGTTCGATGAGCTGGGTAGCAAAGAGGCTGCGGGCACTCCAAGCGCAGGTCGCCCCCCCCCACCACAAAGCGGCGGCAGTCGGTGCGCGGCTCCGGGACCGTAGGTGTGCAGACGCTGGAAACGCGGCGGTTTCAGCGGCGCTGGGACTTTTGGCAGCAGCGGCGGCGGGCAGGCAAGC
>NW_009953299.1:2927165-2932165 GCF_000747805.2 Chaetura pelagica
CCCCCCCCCATACACACAGAGGGGGTTCAGCGCAGCGTGGAGACACCGTGTTAAGTCAGTTTTGTCGGCTGACTCAAAGGACATTTCATGTTCGTGTAAGGAAATACCTGGTCCTTCACACTCAATCAACTGGAGAAGTCAGATCTGGGACAGAAAAGTAAGACATACATTAATATTTGTAACTAAGTCTCCTTTTAGTGTTTTACTTCTTTTTACCACTTCTTTAATATAAGAACAAACATTCCTATTTCAAGTGAAGCACTTGAGAATTTTTTCTTCCAAATAGCATGCCAGACTTTAAAGCACCACCTTTGACAAGAAGCAAGGTCACTAAACTTATATTTGTGGAGTAACTTGAAAGTGCAATCACAGCTCTTTTGCTCCTTTGGTTCTTTATCTAAGACTACTACTACCTTCAGATGCTCACAACCTAAGAAAATGCTGACTCATAGCTGAGAAAAGCCTAAAATGGGATTTAGGAGTAGGCTGGTGGCAAACAGAAAGACAAGCTGGCCTAGAGAAACCCAGGTGCCACTGATGGCATCTCCTAAACAGCTGTGGCTCCAAGCAACGACATCACCCCTATGCCAAAACCTTCTCCAAAGGGCTAGATGTGGTCCTCAGGTTATTCCAGGTAGCATCCTACCTAAAGCTTTGTGCCCTTTGTTTCACCTTGAACATCCCTCCAATGGGCCAAAAATAATATCACCCTTAGCATAACTATTTATTCCTGATTAAGGCTGCAACATAAATGGACTAAAGCCAGAAGTTTAAAATTAAGCTGACACTTTGTCCTTTAATGCTAGCTGTCAAGGAGAAGAAGAAAAAACAAAATCAGTTTCACAGAACAAGTTCCCCAGCCTTAAGTCTCAAGGAAGTTTTGGTTTCCTGGATTTTTTTATGGTTTACATCCCAAGCCTATCATTATTCAACGGGTTGAATTCTTCGTTTTTTCTTTTTTTTCCTTTATTTTATTTTTTTTTTAACTTCTTTACTTTTTAATGTAAAAAGAAGAGAGGCAGAATTCTTTAATGGAAAGTTCTCCAATGCATACTAAGTATCTCAGAGACCAGAACAAATGCTTTGGTTAAATACATATTTATAAACCTTTTTTAAGCATACTTTATTTACTAATAGACTAGAACAGTTCTAAAGGCAGTAATTTTTGTCTGAGCAGGTTGAATACATCTTCACCATTTTTAATTGAATCACATTATTTTAGTGATAGGAAAGCCCAGGTTTTCAGGTACGAGTCCATAGTGTTTGGTCCTGACTTCCCTGTTCAGACAATTCGTCCATTAGGAATCTGTCATTTTATGCAAAATTTACACATCTCAAGGGTCACTAAAAACATTGTACAAAGAGAATACCTAATTTGCAAAGATTTAGGGAAAAGCTCCTTTTCTCATCTGTCACAACAGATTTGTACCTTAAGGTTTGCAACTCTAACTGGTTTCATTTCTTAGATCAACTGAGTTGTATTTAATCCATGGGCCTTCCATAAGACCAAATGAAACCAGAGGGCAAAAGCATGGTGTTGAGCACCAAAAAAAAAATACAAAATCCTGCTTGTCTAGAGAAAGAAGTTTGGGTTTTTCTTAGAGAAGTTTTTTAGTCAAATTCTACATAAAACTCTTTGTTATTTCCATGTTCAAACCCCAAACTACTAGAGGTTTTTGCATAACTTGAGATTTTGTTGTGAAGAGCTTACACAGCTCTAATCTGCACATTAAACTCATACTGACGTCAGTGGCTGGTTTATGCAGGGATCAAGGGCATAAAACACAGTCAAGATCCCCACTGCAGATAACCTAAAAGCAGAGTTTTGACCTTACAGCTCAGCAGAGACAGTTAGATGCCATATGAGATACTGGTAGCCTAAAAATATTCACCTTCAAACCTCAAACAAATATTTGAAACATACGATAAACCAAAAATCCTTGAGTTTATATACAATTTATTTCTTCGTGCTATCATGCAGTTTTAGTATTTTATTATGGAAACCTCTTTAAGATGTAGTGTCAATTAATTTAAAACAGACTTTGAACCTGGTTTCCATCTTTATGCTAGTGATTTCAGTCTGCAAATAATTGTGGCCACAGATTTCATGGCTGTAATTTTGGGAAAAACTATTGCTCTTTGGATATCTTTGTCTATGACTGTCATGAAGCAACAACAACATTTTCAGAACTGCAGGCTCTGGAAGGCATTTTGAGACAGAACGACACTTTACAGTGTCTGCTTTTAGAGATGGTTGTTCTCAGGTTTAAGGTTGGATCACTGGATAGAAGATGAAGATATTTTAGACCAGTATGCTTTATTCATTCTCATTTTCTTTCGCTAGAAACAGAGATAACACTTGCATGCACTTCTAAAGTTGCGCTGTTGAAAAGACTCTGTTCCGCTTGACAGAACATGCCGCCCTTTTCCCAAGGAGCTTGTAAGACACTGTAAAGAAATACAGTCCTCTCTGACCTTAGAAAATAGGGACTTACTGATGAGTTAATTTTAAACTGTCAGCCCCAACTAAAATCCAAGATTCAATCACACCCTTACTTTGGTGAAGACAGGAATGAGGATCCAGGTGTGATTGTTCACAGATAGTAGCTACAATAAACTGCAAGTTAAAAAGGAGAGGGTATCAAGGTGGACATGGACTTTGGAAAGGCTGAAATCTGAAAATGAGCTTCACTCTTCAGAGTGAAGACTTTGAGTCTCTCTCAAACTAACAGAGCCCATGATGATCTTGTACAAAGCATAATTGCCTCAGGGTTTTATTTATACTTTGGGAGATAATTTTGATTAAAAGATTTATTTTAGGGAAAATATAATTGGGAATAAGGGAACAGTCCAAACATCATAAAACCACCAATACACTGTGCTTTCAGGGAAAGAACAATAAATCTGCTGTGATCTTGCATTAATTATTAATTGGGTCTCCTTGTGAAGGAATTTAGTTATAACCTGGTTACTATGTTGCTAGATTAGACTCCACAGTACGATGCCATGAGTCCAACCCACTACAACATTTCTATTGTTATGAAAAGTTTTCATTCTGAGTTGAATTTTGAAAGCATAGGGAAAAACCTTTTTTCTGTGAAAGAACTTTTCCATTTAAAAAAAAAAAAAAGAAAAAAGTGTACATTAAATGTAATATTATTAAAAACTTAAATTTCAATTTGATATTTTGCACTTCAATGTTTTCTTGACCAAAATAACTACATGTGGCAATTGAAACCTAAGGCTTATTATGTATTATACAATCTCATATGCCAAACAGAATCTGATCATCCTTACTGACTACTCTGTAATTTAAAGAGTAAAGAGGAGAGTGCAACTTAACATACGTAACCATACTCTGTATATATCTGTCATAATCTTCCTTTCTAAACCGCAGTCTTTACTTTTTCAGTTTTGTGTACTGTTAATTATTTCCAGTGTTTTTTATTTGGAATTTATTACTATTTCTGTGAGACAAATCTGGCTGTGCTCAACAATAGCTTTCCAGATGAGGAGAATTAAACAGTAGAACATATCATTATTGCTTCCTAGTCTTTCAGTATCATCTTCAGTGTGCTACCCATCAAAACCTTTGGTTTGGTTTATTGAGAACTACTGCACAGGGTATGGAAGCTTAAGTAGAACTGTCCACAGATCCCATGAATGCAACCTGATATGTAAAACCAGCACTGCGAATCAGAAAATGTTGTGCTGCCATGTCTACAAGCAAGGGGAAGAGTTAAGGGTATTTATCAAGCCTGTATTTATTTATTTATTTATTTCTTATTCTTGTGTTAACATTCCCTGAATTATGTTTTTCATAATTCAAAACTTCTTATCAGTATCTTCCTGAAAATGTTTTGGGTTGGTATGATGTGGGTAGGTAACAAAATGAAGTTAGATTCATCAGAATTATATTTCTTTTTTTAAATCCTACATCATACCAATCAGTTGTTACCTGATCACTGTACTTACTTGCTTTGCAAAGAATAAACCCAGGATTCAACATAGAACTTTCCCTAATCACTTCGTCAGGTCAGAAAACCATTCAATTCACAGCCAAGTTAGCCTGCCCTCTCTGCCTCCCTCAACACAAACCCGTGCACTGAGCATGTCTCCCCATGTCTCTTCTCAAGCACATATTTTACAAGCTTAGCAAAAAGCCATACACAAACTGTACTGAACCACCTGTCCAGAGCATGCAATTTCTCAAGGGTCATAATTCAGTCAACTGAAAACTGACTTTTTCACCTACAGAAGTGCACCTCACCAGTTACAGTTGTTTCTATAGCCTATGCTAGCTTTCTACTGCTACACATTTTGCTTAAGAGGCTGTTCATAAACCAAATGGTCTCAAGGCTTTTATTTGAATAAACAGAAAGCTATCTCTTCTCATTTTCCTCAAAGTAGTTCCACCTCTGCCCCACCTCCCTAACAGTTTTCTTTTAAGCCAACTCAGCACAAGAAAATACTGGCTCAAGAAGTATCATTCTCAGAAACTTCTGTGTGACTTGAAAAGAACAGGGACTACACATAGAAGAACAGCATTGGTACTTTGTTAGCTGTGACTTGACCTAACTTGACAGATTTATATTTTAATGTGGATTTCCTCCCACCAGGGAGACTGTTATGCCCCATAAATCCAATATTCACAGAACTCAGTATCAGCTGGTGGGATGAAAAATACCACTGACAAACACAGTTTGTCTAGGGTATCCAAAAGAGGAACTGAAGTCTTTGGTATTGGAAAGAACCCAGCCATCCTCTCCACACAAGCAAACAACTGTCTCTCCCATCCACAAACTCCCAGCAGCATCTGAGGCTAAAAAGCATGTTTAAAATTGACAGGGTTAAGAAATCTGGAAGCCACAGGTATGGGTTTTTATCCACGCTTCTGTGCTTAGCAGCAGGCTATTACACCTCTGCAATAGCTTAAGACTGCCAGAATTGAATGCATTTGGGTTCTCCACTTCCTGGAAGATTTGAGCTTCGATCTCTGT
>NW_009953299.1:2937165-2960292 GCF_000747805.2 Chaetura pelagica
CTGGTCCCATTTATATTTCCACAGACCTTATCTTAAGCAGAAGGCAGCAATGCAGCAAGGGTTGTTGGATTTTTAAGCCTTGGAGATTTCTGGAGTTTCTCCTTCTCATGGGAAAAGTTCTGTAAAGAAAGGAGTAGAGATCCTGAAAGTTGTGACAGGTGAATTAGCAGAGTGAGATGCATCTGACAGTTGAGGCCAATTGGAGTACTTAAGTACCCTGGTAAAGGTACTTAACCAAAGGAACCAAAGCTTTTAGACTTGTTTTTCAGAATAAAAGACGGCATTCATTATTAGGAGCAACTCACTTCATATTGTTGAAGCAAACAAAATGTTACCTTTATGGGAGTCAGCTGTGATCTCCACCTGGTATGAGGTCCTGTGGTCCCTCAAATAAGCTGTAGTTTTAGGTATCTCATGGTCCAATTCTCTTATTGGATCCCAAAAATTGCATTGCTTTTATATAATGCTGGTGCACTATAGGCCTGACAGAAAAAAATCAGAATAACAATGTAAAATAGTAGGTTCATAATAATATTTAAATATTTTGTTTATATTCCCTCAGGGAGAAATGCCATCACAACTTCCATAGCTACAAAATATTGATGTAATTGTTTCATTCACTCTATTTTTTTTAAGTGAAATGAAAGACATTTGCTGAGCCATGAATGTAACATGAGATGGCAATGTAAAAAAAAATCAAAGATAAAAAGAACTCTGTGTAACAAAATCCTCAGGAATATGTAATACAGAAGAAATAGTTTTGTTGTTTTTTTCTTCTCTATAAATAAGAAAATGCTATTATTATGCTGCCAAAATTGACATTGGGCTTGAGCAGGGGAAATGCCTGAAACTGCTTTTAATCCTTAATATTAATACCAAAAATAAAAAAAAACAATTTCACAATGGTTCTTAAAAAGGAAAATATTTTTTTAGACTGATTCCCTACCCTAGTTTTTTGCTATCCATTAGAAATAATGCTTTAACAATAAAATTGCCAACTTCATACTGACAGGAAGTTACCTTCTTTCAAGACGTTAACTGCTACCAAAATGCAACAGTGTACAGTTCAGCTCCTGAATAAGTATCATTCTCAGTAAGCCATTCACAATAATTTCATTGACTAAGACGTGCCTTAAGTTAGATGCCAAGTAAAATTCAAGAAGCCACCTGGGACGAGATAATGGATACTCTGAACAAGATAGGAAAGGCTCAGGATGGGGTTAGTCAGTGGCAGTTAAAAGCACAGGTCAGTCATTCCCCTGTGAAAAATTCAGGACCTTCAAGAGTTTTTAGCTTAAAAAAACCAAACTGTTCCTTTGCTGCAGAAGAGACCTTTCAAGAAAACTCAGTTTGGTGGCCTTCAAGTCCACTATAAAGCTTCTGTATGTTTCAGACCATGGGATTAATGACAAATCCAGCAAAGCACATGACTAACTTTAAGCTTGTATGTAATCTCAGTTAAGTCAATTAAGTCTGCCTACATGCTCAAAGGTAAGCAGATCCTGAAGTATTTTGCTGGTCTGGTGAGATTATCCCTACTGATGTGTAGACACAGTAACCACTAACCCCTACACTGAGGAAATCTGACTTCTTACTCCAGCTCAGAAGTGCATCTTTCTTGGGTGTCTAATATATACATACATATATATATATCTCCAATTCTACTCTAAGCCCCTGAATCCACTAAAGTGCAGAGGAAAGATTAAATAAGGAATGAATTAGGGATGCTCCTTTCTCATTTTGTACAACAAATATTAGAGATGTTAGATATACCTCTAAATTCTTTAACAGTTAAGTGATATTCAGGTTTGGTGTCTCTCTTTAAAAAGAAAAACAAAACAATTTTTTACTTGTGGTTGTTAACTCATTTCTGTGCAGAGCCATTGTTTGGGTCACATGCATTACATGTACACAGTCACTATACATAGTACAACCATATTAAAATTTAACTCAGAAGTACCTTAGTCTAGGTATATCACACTGGTGAAGCTGTGAGATCCTTACATCCAGCTTGTGAGTGTTGGTATGCCTAGAGATAATAAAACAACTCATGAATGCCACAGCCAATCCATTTCAAAATCCCCAGGAACATTTCTGTGGGCAGATTATGGTCTGCTAAAACCATATTTGGCACTCAAAGCCCTTCTGTTTAGTTTCTCTGTCCTCCCCAGCTGCTAATAAATTACCAGGGATCCCAGTGAGGCTGTCCATGCTTGAGTCTGCCTTAATCTAGAAGAGCCAAAGCTTCTTTTGTTGGCCTGAAGGATGAACCCAGTTTGCAGTGGAAATACCATTTCTCTACAGTATGTTGCAGGTCATGGAAGACCTCCATTTTGCAAGATCTCCAGAGAAAATCATGTAAATCTGTCATGTAAATATGTATTTATGGGGTTCTAGAGATTGGATCACTGCCATACAGCTAACTCTCTATCATCTGCATACATATATTTGAAGATTGTTAAAAAATATGAATCTTTGACCTGAGCTCTTGCCATATATCTCATCACTGTTTCTCTATGTTGCGCAGGCATAGGGAGGAGTTACTGCCTTTTACTCTTCTGTGGGCCCATGTATAACCAAGCCTAGTCTTATGAGCCATGCAGCATTATAAACAGGACAGCCTCTTTCTTGATCTGGAGCAGTGTTTGCTCAGGAGAAAGGGTTATTGCATGTCCTGGAAAGTACTAGCTTTGGACAGCCACAGTTTGCCTGCTAGAGAAAATGAGCCTTTCCTCACCACCAGTGCCCTTTGGGGGAACCTGGCACATCATGATTTGACACACCAGTGTTTATCTCCTGATCTCTCACACCGTGCATCTTTGGGCTAAAATTATCTAGCTGCAAGTCCAACTTGGAAACAAATGTGCTTTTCTGTTTTCACATACATCTGCTAGCATTAATATCAAAGGGAAAGATAGCTTGTTCCTGCCTCGTTTTCCTTCCACGAAATGTAAAGCCAATTGGAGTCACAGGGATTTCCTCATTTGTAGTAGATTTTAAGTAAGAATCGGACTTGGTGAAGTTCTCTCCTACCCTTTGGAATCTCCTTTGTGTTGTGTTAGAGAGCAAACTACATGATTTTAGATAAAACCGTATGCTTTAGTCTGTTTTCTCAAATGGGAAGGAAAAACCCTCTCTTCCCATATATATTTTCAAGGGAAAAAAATTATACCAGGACTACTATACCCTAGCAACAGGGTCCATCACAGAGCAGGATGGTATATTCAGTTCTGTTTCCTGATTTAAAGTTGTTTTCAAATATGGATGCAATTCTTAGAGCTGAGTTCATCCTGAGATATCTGCTTTCATGCACCATGGGCTGGTATCTCAGAATTATCTGCTTTTTGCAGATATTCCAACCTGCTAATTAATAACATGAATTCACAATGGCAGTTCTCTAGCTGAAATCACAGCTAGAAATAGATAAGAAAATGGTATCTATTTTTTATTTTAAACTTTCTTTTTTTGATAAACTTCATGAAGTGTTTCTGCTGCATCCTATAACATCTGTCATGGGTTGTGACATAATGAAACATGACATGGTGCAACCATCAAGATGACCCAACATGGCATAGCCAAATACAAAATGCTTCATTCTAAGCATGTCATAATTTTCTTATTACTTTTCTTAACTCACACACTCTACCCTACTGTTAAGTGGTTAATTCTATTCAGGGACCAGGTATGGGACTGCAGGAAACAGAGCTGTCTATTCAGTAATCAGTTGCAACACAATGTACAGATAAGCAGAAACATAAATGTCAGGTTGAAGTGACACTAAGGCTGCTTCTAAACTAAGACCCCAATTTTGTGTTGCCTATGCAGGCATGCTATGAAGAACAGAAAACTGATCCTAAAAGGTTTTAAAAATGATCAGGGTATAAAAAGTGCTTGCATTTTGCTCTGTACACATTTTTGATACCTGCTGAAACTGTGCAGCCACTGCATTCTGAAAAAAACACCAAAGGAAGAATATTAGGAAGACAGCATGAAATACAGGAAGTTAAGGCTGTGAATCTTTATAAGTCTGTCATGGTCTAACATACTAAAGAGCTTGTTAGCAATTTAATGCATACAGTGATGGCTGTACAGGTCAGTTACCCTGTATAACTGAACACAACATGAGCATTCTCCAATTAATTATGAAAGCTGGTATTAAGTGTCTAGCTTCCACACTGTCATGACTAACAGGTGAATAAGTAAATGACAGACTGTACAGACATCTCTTAGTCACATTAATACTCAGGCACAGTAGCAAGGGTTAAGGACAGAATGTCAAGTTAACTTCCCCTCATTACCATTCAGAAAACTATAATTTGATATTAAGGTAATTATAACACAAGGATATGAGTCATGCCCTTGTGTTACAATTGCCTTTAATCTTAAATAATAGTTTTTGTAATGGTAATTTCCTTTGGGGATGTTTCATGTTACATTAGACAGTTCTGACTGATACTTGTCTTTGCAGATATCTCTATCAGAAACTAAAAGCTTTTCTACAAGTACATCTGTACAACCTACAGGAATTTCAGACCATGAATGTTGTTCCATTGAAATCTTTGTCCGTTCTATGAGATGCTTCTAATCTATTAACATTTTGATTATTTGTTGCCATAACTGTGATTTCCCTTTTGAAACCTATACAGAATTATGCACCTCTTGCTCTGCTGTACTAAGACTTTATCCACATCCCAGTTGCCTGGTTATGCTGTAACACGTAGTATATACATGAGTTTGGCAGTCTAAAGGAGATACAGGATTGCTGTGATGTTTTATTATCTATTTTATTATTCTAGCAGCTAGACAAAAGTATTGAAAAGAGTTTGAGTTAGACTTTCAAAAAGTATTTCCTATGTAGAACTGTGTAGGCATAAGCTCAGAAATCAAAGGAGCTGCAGTAAACCTAGCTTTTGCCTGGCCTTTACAATGAGAAAAGTTCCTGTCAGTTAATGCAACCATACAAAGCTGTGCACTGTATAAAAAGTTGTTTTCAGAAAGTCATCACTTAAAAGATAAAAGAACAGACACTAAAAGTTACAACATCCTACTGTTGATCTAATAGTATTGTCAGTGAGGTTTCTGTATCCTCTCTGAGGCAGTATGAATACTATGGAAATCTTTTCATTTAACTGGAGGTTTCTGCACTCAAACTAGTAGGATGAAGGTGTGAGCCTCTTCAGGAAGAGTTTGGTTGTCCAGCTCTAAAGAAGGTATGAAGGGCACTAAGTCCTGCTGATGTGTAGGAGCTCTTTTGTCAGACACAAATACTACAGTAACATCCTGGAAAAGAACTTGTCCCTTACTACCTATGGCAATTTTGAAGATCAAAACAGGACAAGTGCCAGGACTAGGTTTGAGACCAGCTGGTTCCACAAACCACTTTTTGCTAACCCAAATTGACAAAATAGTAGGGACTACTGCCATCCTTGGTTCTCACAATGCTATCAAATGCATATTTCAGAAAGGGACTATTTTGAACTCCCTGTTAATTGCAGGCCAGCTCAGAGATTTCTGAGGTGGGACTAAAATCTAACACTAAGTGCCTGTAAAATATCTGAAAACATCTTAACTTCTTGCAGATTTCCTTTTCTGATTAGTATCTGGGACTGAATGTCAAGCTTTCACCACTTTCACTAGCAGAAGATATATATAGCAGGTATAAATTCTAGAGAAATTGAATGTCATAAAGGAAATTCTACTTGAAATTACCATAACTTTAGTGTAGAAGTAGTTTAAAGAGTTCTGCATTTTTATCCTCAATATTGTTTGCCCTTGTCAGTGACAGCTCAGCCAATAGCTACTATTCTATTCTCTTTTTCAAAAGTTTGGAGCTAAGGGCTAAGTGACACCATGCTCTCAAGTTATTATTTAAAAACCCCATTGGATTCTACACAAAGCAAGCAAGCTCCATGCAGCCTCTGTACTACAATTGAATAACACAGGTAATAAAATATTGGTGCTTCAGATCATTAGAGACGTAATTGTGATTTTTGTTTGTTTGGGTTTAATTAAAATTAGTCTCAGAAAGCACCCATTACAAGAAGAGGTCCTCACTGAACAACGGATACACAACAGTCCTCAGCTAGTACATGAAGTCAGTTCTTATCCCCAGCTTAAAAAACCTCCCTAAATGTTCAACACTTTTTCATTTACAGATTTCAAATCACAAGTGAAAGGAGGGCAGTATCACTCTCTCATTTAACCAAAATCACCTAGGTCAGGAGAAAAGAAGGAATAGAAACTCTTTTCTGTGATTCATACCTAGCTTTTATCTGCCACCTTAAGTACTCACATACTCCCAGAGCCACTTACTGGTATTTTAGTAGTAGCCCACTTAAGGGCAAATCCTTTATACAATTCTGCACAGCTTCACTGAAAATAATAGTTTTGTACCCACTTAGACACAGTCCATTTTATTTCTTTTTCAGATGCAAACCATTGCATTTAGACAAATTTGTTTTCCTCAAGTGTTGTCCTGTATTTATTAGTGGCAGAGAACCTGTAAAACTGCAAACATATTGATCTTTGATGAATGCTTCACCACATGCTACGTTGTGTGTTTCAAGGTATATTGTCTGAGAGTTCTCAGAATCCATGGCGTGGGGGTTTACAAAGAGACAGATGTAGAAATGCTTACATATTGTGCCTAAAAGCTGATTGGCCAAAGTACATTAAATTATTCAGATCTAAAACTGAGGCTAGCACAGGCTTAACGGTGTAAATTTCCATATGTCAGCTGTATAATACCAATTTCCAGGAAACGATAGAACATAGCAATATTAGGGGGAAACAAAGGGTTTCTCATGTTATTTGGTACATGATCCAAATCCTGTAAAATTCACAAGCAGCCTTTCCATAGAGAATAATGGACTTCAGAGTGGAGAATAATGGACTCTGGAGAGGGCTCTGCTATAGACTTATTCCTGGCTGTAGAAGGAAAAATGCCCCCAGCCACAGACATATTTTGTATGCAAAAATACAATTCCTTGGTGAGAACTCTATACATTATGCTTATAGATAAAAGTTAAATAAACCATCTATCTGCTACTACTGTTTTTCTTATTAAACAGAAATGGATGAATTCACTATTCAACTCAAAAATGAATTTTGGAGAAAAGGAAAAGGGTGGGGGAAGGTGAATAAACATATGTAAAACCACAACATGATACTAATATTCAGTTACAAAAACTTTACAGAAGTCTATTTATTTATTTATTTATTCTAATTCTAAATCCCTACCACTACACAACAATGTCACATTTTAATGTAATATCATGTCCAATGCATATTCATGAAATAAAAATCTTGGCAGTGGCACAAGAAAAGTGGGATGAAGTGTGTTTGGCGGAGTGCGTCACGTTTCCAGACCAGCGGATTTTTTGATTAAAGTCCCTTATCCGTTTTATCATGCATATCCACTCTCTGATTAAAGTGATCTGGAGCTGACACTCACAATGTCAGTATGCACTGAGACCCTTCACACAAAACATGGTTGGAATTTATATGCTTTAAAAAAAAGGGGGGGAAAGGAGAAATAGTCCAAGCAAACATGCTGCATTAAATTAAGTATATATGTATAAATCCATCTACTGATAAAACACAGTTTGACTTGTTTATTTCAATCTTACATATTTATTTTTAACATTGCCAGGCTACAAATACTGCATGTTTTATTTCAATTTGGAAAAGTATCTGTGGTGTGAGTTCTTTATGTCTGTTACACTGGGCTTCAATCAAAATGCTTCCACGCTGGGGTGAAAAACACAACTAAGCTCTCCCACAGTCACAAACAAATAATTAATTTCTCCAAACTTACACACATCTGCTACATTTCCTTTTATCCCTCCCCGCCCCACCCCCAAACTTTGTTTAAGTACTGTATGATATCTTTATACATCTAAACCACATTATCTGTTAAGAAAAATTCTGCAATGTTAGAAGTACATGGATGTTGCAAGGAGAAGTTTACCACAGATCCACAGATCTCTTCTCCAAGGCCCGTTCTAAGTAGCCTCCAAGTATGTGTAGGTTACCTGAGAATTTATTTTCAAGCCTCGGGACATTTAAGAGGATGCAGATAATCTGAGGTACATGTTATATGCATGAAAATACGGTAGCCATTTTTCTAGCTCTGCGAGTGATTTAATTCCCCTTGAATTTTAAGAGCTTATTGTCATGTTCTTCACTTTACAAAAGGTGCTTAAGCATAAGCTTAACTTTAAGCATAAGATCACTGAAATTTAAGTACTTTAATTGTTTGTCTTACCAGCGAACAAAGGGATTTAAGCAGTGCTCTTAACAGAGGTGTTACAACGGTTCATTCACTCTAGCAATACAATAGTCTTCGGCATTTCTAAATGTTGGGTTCCAATCATGAAATACCTCCAAAAAACATCCTTGGTTTCAGAGACCTTCGTCTGTAGATTTCGGAGGGTCTGTAGTGATTTTTTAGCCTGCCTTTATCCTGAAGAATTCTAGATAATTTGGTAAGTTTTATCTGATTGATAAATTTTCAGTAATCTATGTTTCCTTGATAGGTTTGATTTATCCAATAAAACTTTGAGTGTTTCATAAACAGGTAACATAACTCCAAATGTGTTTAAACTTTCCCCTGGACTACTTTTTTTTTTTTTTTTTTTTTACTTTTATAAACTTTGGAGTTTCTTAACTGGGATTTGTTGTTGTTTGTTGTTTTGTGGTTTTGGGGGTTTTTTAAGCAAAGAAACTAACTGGAGCAGTGGAGTCTGCATGGGCCAGTGCTGTCCCTCTTCTCATATCCTCCTCATGTTTGTATCTTAATGCCGAAGTTCAAGCAACGTGCTATTCCAATGTAGGGCTTTCTCTGAGCAGTTTATGCCAGTCATGCTGAAGTGTTGGTATATTACAACTTTGACAGACATTTTGAGTCAGAATTAGTGAAGGACTGTAAAATGATTTTCCCTTGTGAATTAAGCTTTAGTATAACAAATATGGTGAGACCCCAAGGAAAAGCACATTAATTTATTTTAATTTTAGGGCAGTGGTTTGAAGATAAACAAATTTTCTGTATATAGCATAACCACACTGTAGAAGTGAAAGGGGGGGAAGGTTTTCTGATTTTATTCTTTCTGTTGATCAATAATCTGCGCTCTCTGTATCAAAATTCTTTAAGGTTAAGAGTCAGAACCTGAGAATTTAAAGGAAAGCAAGTGGAAATTTTAGAAAAAACCTTCTGGAAAAACATTCTCAGGAAAAAAAGTATGTTTTCATCAGCATGGACATAAGCTCAAACTGCTGGGCAGCTTCACAGTGAATAGCCCAGAAGTAGTTTCCATGCATGAGTGAGGCATTCAGTCACAGTGGAAAGTGAAATCAAGTAACCACCATTGCTTCTCCCATAAAATACATTCAGTGATGTTGCAGTGCATATGTGGAAATTAATTCTACACAAACATTTCTGTTAGATCCTTGAAAGAAGGTTTCTGCTATTAAGACACAGTGGCTTGGGGTACAATTTAAGCAGGATGATGACTTATGCAAAAGTGAGACTACAATGAAGTGGCTGAACTACTAAATACCATAGCACTAAGGAGCTGCAGCTATCTTAAAACACAGAGTGTACAAATGTGTGTCTCATCTTGACTCATAAACTGCCTCATATGTTCTTTGCCTGTTCTTTCAATAGGGATAACCTAGGAAATATATAATTATTTCAAACAACTCCCATAACTGTAAACAAAGTCCATGCTTTTGAACCTCTGCTATCCCTTATTAAAATCCTAAAGAAATACTAGGCAACACTTGATTAGGCATGGCACAATGAAAAAACAAACAAACAAAAAGCAAACCAAAAAAACCAACCCAATGCCACCTCAAGCACACCCTTTGGAGATCTGAATTCTGATTTTGGGCATCTAACAAACTTTCCAACTCTGAAATGCTATTATATATTTTCAGATCAACTGTGTTGAAGGGTGTTAAGTCATGGAAGAGGTAGAAGGGCAGAATTCACCAAAGCACGTTGCTACTACTGAGCACTGTTCTGAGTATTTAGCTGGGAACTAAGCAGTTCCTGGGTCTTTTGCTGGCTCCATGCAAAGAGGTACATTTCATGACAGCAGGGAGCTGTGCATTCACTTGCCAGACTGGCACTTTGTGTTCAGTAGGTCAGTTTTGAACAGGAATTACTGAGCATCTTTGCCCTCACTTCACAAATGACTGTATAAATTAGCACAAAGTGTTTGTTGACCCAGTGTGTTCATGGACTGATTTATGCCCCATACTGATGACATTTATCTCAGCATTGCTGAGAGAATACAATAGGTATCCTGAAGTTTAACATCCTATTTTGAGCCAGTTGCCCTGAGTTCTGCTGGTGACCAGCAGTAAGCAGCAAGTACTTCAAAGGACTCAGTTCATCAAGCCCTGAGCTGACACATCAGATGAAATCTTTCCCCAAAGTTTTTCTTCCTTATTATAACAGGAGGACTAGTTCAGGGGAGTAGCATAGATGTAACAAAACCACACTAATATAAAAAAGCCACACCACACTATGATGTAGATACCAAAGGTAAATTAAATGTCTTATCCCACTGCTGTAGTTTGAGGGGGCAGAGGCTAATTTTTTGGTACCAGCCAAGGACTCAGAGAGAGAACGTTCAGGACCCTGAGGGATCCAGAGGGCAGAACAGAAAGGGGTCAGTATACCTTCCCATTTCCTCTACAAAAGCCAGGAGGATGGGAAGTCCACCCTTCCTGCTCCCTTCTCCATTGCTGCTTAGGTGTGCTCAGATGTCTTGGAGAGAGGCTCCTACTCATCATCTAGCTTGCCACACGTTCTGCAGGATCCAAACTCATCGGGTGCTATGAAGAGCCTTTCACCCTAGTCAGCTCTGCCATGAAGGACTTTCAGACATTTCTATCAGTAATCATAAAAATCAGGGTTTGTATATATTTGAATATTTTTTCCTTATCACATGTTAGTATCCCTTTCCTGTTCTATTAAACTTGTTCTAGTTTTAACTTCCAGCCTTTAAGTCTCTCTTATTGCCTTTTTGTATTTCCTTGGGAAGGTGAAGGGGAGTAACAGAAAGCAATTCTGTTCTTTGGGGTTTGGTTCACCCCGACCACTAAACTGAGACAAACATGCAGCACAATTAGGGCAATGTAACTGTTTCTCTGAGTATATATGCAATAATTTCCACACCTTTTCATCATACACATATTTACTTCCTATTGCTGGTGGCACAAGAGCCATCTCAGAAGGGAGGACTGGTAAAACTACCACATCTATAGCCCAGGCCCTAACTACACTGAGAGGCAGTTGCAAAAATCTTCATTGTTTTTTTATTGAATCAATATCAAGAAGGGGCTTGATATTGTAAGCAAGTATGTAAGAATATGTAAGGACACCTGAGATTTAAGACATAGCTGTAGTATTGAGAATTTGCATGATTACACAAAACCTGGCATATATAAAGTGCAGATATTTTCACATAGCTGTTTACAAGCAGTTTGCAAGCCAATCATTACACCTAAACAAAATATGTAGATTTGTCTGGGTAACAAATCCAACTGAAGATTTGGGATTCTGTTCACAGATCCCAACATAAAACAGAAAAGAAAGAGTAAAACAATTAATTGGCATGGATTAACCATTCTAATCTAATTGCTTACTATTACCAATGACCATTATTAATAGATATGCTTTCTAATTTGCACCCAAAATGGCTGCCTTTCAACCATTTCTGATCCAAAACTGAGAAGCATTGCTGTAGTAAGATCTCTCATCACTCAGTGTCTCCTATTACAACTTGTTTGCATTTTGCAGCTATACAACAATAGTCAGTGCTACATAAGGCATTATGAATAATTAATAACTTACTACACCATAATTGTCAAAGTAAATGAATAAAGAAAATCTGTGTTCCCGTGTCTTTCCTTTTAAAGAGTGTGTTCTCCTACTAGAGGAAGAAAGAAAGACAAAGGTCTGTGAAAGACACAACAGCAGGAGTCTTAGGAAGAAAGAGAGGAACGACAGAAATAGTAAATGCTTACATAAGTTTAATTACCTAAGTGAGAACACCAACAAAATGGTGAGTCCAAATGCAAATGAGATGGGGAAGATAAGGAAAAAAACAGATAATTTGACACAGTGTAAAGAGTGCAAGATGAGAAAAGTTTACAAAGCAATTTACAGTGCCTAGAGAGGGGAAAGTATGGCCAGAGGGATATCCCTGAATCTGTGTTTGGGCAAGTGGATATTCTCTGATGGAAGTGCAATCCTGAGAATATAATTTAAAGGCTGGAGATCACCACAGGTCCTTGTCAAATACTTCTCAAGTTACTGTTAATGCAGAACAATGGCTTAGACCATTTAATAAAACAGTCTTGGGCATAAACAGTAAAATCTTCCACTTTGCTTCCAGGTAAAATTCAGAAATAGTGAAACTTGCCCTTGGTCTGAGATCATCTCTTTCTGTTTGCACTCTCCACAGGCAGAAGGCCACATTCATTTACAGCACCTAAAGGCTAGGGAGGGAGCACACTGGAGGGGAGAGCCAGGCCTGCTGATACCTGCTGCACCATAGAGAAAGAGGAAGAAGTAAAAGGAGCAACTATGGTGTTATGTAGGATCTCAGTTCCTGTCACTTATGGCCCCAGAGTGCTGCCTTACCAGAGGCTGTCATTATCAGTTGGTTTACAAAGGTGCTCAGCAACACCTCGGGCCAGCCGGGCTGCACCACATATTCAGGACTCAAACAGCCTCTTCATAACACCTGGAGCCACATCAGTTCTGCAGAACCATGGATCAGAGTAGAAAAGAACAACATTTAAAAAAAAATTAACCTCGATCACTCCTTTAAGCTTTGAGATCCCAATTGATTTACTGGCTCTTGGAGTACACTTTCTTTGCCTTTGTGAAGTACTAAGTGTAAGTGAAACAGGGACTAGAGTGTATGCCTACGTGTTTAGGAAAACAGAAGAGGACTGATTTTGCTGCAGCTATGGTCCATCTCCTCTCTGCCTCTCAGGTTTTAATGCAGCTTCTGCTGGGGTATCTGCTCCACACATTAAGAATTACAACAGAAACAGAGTATTGCCCATGAACAGGGCCACTTAACCCCCATAAAAATACTATTCTGTATGCTACACAATCTGCTTAATAAATACATGTTATGAATACAAAGAAAATACACCATTTCCAACTAATGATATTTAGAATTGGGGCTTTTTAACTTAACTCCCATGGTTTCCTTTTGAAACTTCTGCATATATTTATTTATTTTTTGCTCTTCTGCAGAGCAGGGGGGTTGTAAATCCTGTTTTAATGTTTTGCTGTTCATGCAAATTTCCAAATATAAAGGCATATGGTGGCAAAGTGGCACTAACTATCTGCTTTTCTGCATACATTCCTATGCTATTACAAGAAAAGAAGGCCTGATGGAAAAGGGGGAGAGGAGGGGGAAGGGGGCAAAAAAAGGTAGTGTGCAAACAGACACTCTGTATTAGCATAGCATTGGTTCAGGTTTCTTAGCTTTATTCTTGAACTCTGATTCACTAATAGCTCTACTGGCTCCTGCAGGGCAACCGTGGATGCTCCTTCATGTCATAAGCTAGAGTGGGTGCTCAAACTTGTAATTATAGTTTTAAACTAGCAGAGAAAAAGAGGAAAATAAAGGAGAACTTTCTTGAGTCAGAGGTTCCCCTTCACACTGACAGCCTCCCTGCGTGGGTTTCATGTATCCAGTTTGCATTTTGCCTGATAACGTAGAAGGCACATCACACTATTCTAAAACAGCAGGATTATTTTCTCCATTCTAATTGATGAACAGCTGTGCTGTAATAGACTACAAAGCACAGCATCACTGATCTCTCCTCAGGCCACCCTAGGAACTGAACACTCCGTGGGGAACCACAAAGAATGAAAGCTAAAAAAAACCACAACAAACAAAATGAGAGAGAGAAAAAAGAAGAAAAAAAGAAAAAAGATACATCAAACATTTCAAAACATCCTCCTCTGGATTAGTATTATTATTTGGCATTCTGTTCAGCGATAATTAACTCCAGGTTTCCCTACAGTATCTCTGGTGTATGACATGACCCTAAACTAGTCATACTTTATAGAAGCTAAATATCAGTATTTTTAAAAGCAAAATTTGGGAGACTATAATTCTTTGTCACTGAGAATCAATGTTCACAACATTCAAGAAACTTCTGGGGTCATGTTACCTAGAACTATTCTTTGTTCCAGGAAGCTCACATTAGTCATTCATTAATCTGCTGGAATTCAATCTTTTCCATAATTCTATTTTATCAAAGTAGTAGTAATTGGTGTTGTTATTATAGGCCTTACTGAGGAATTGCAGCTCATGTCAGTTTTTACCTTGTGCATTTTACCATGCTGCCAGAGTATCCTAAAATAAACTTATCTTCAACCTTATCCAGCTCAGTCCAGAGTTTGATTTGGATTTCCATTCAGTGGTTAAATGAAGGTGAAAAGGCAGGTTCAGGCAACTTGCAGTGCCTTCTTGAAAAATTTTGATCACAAATGTTGGATGCCTCCAGCATCAATGGAAGTACATATGGGTATTTGAATGGGTGGAGACTTCATAAACTCAGCAATGTTCCTTAACTTTCCATTTTCTTGTGCTTCTAGAAATGGCTGCTCCACTTGCCTTTAAATTGAATATTTTGGTGATAATTGGGAAGCGAACAGGAAGAATCAATCTGATGTCTAAAAGACAGATATGCTATCTCTTCCTTTCCTTTACCTGATTCAGTGAGGGAAGGTAAGACTCATAATCCTCATTTAAGACCCTTTCTGCCTTTATTGTGTTTTCTGTGGGCATGAAAGTGTAAAGAGTAGTTAAATGATGCTTCCTGTTGTATCAGTGAACCAGTTCCAAAGGCACAGATTCAATTCAATCAAAATTAGTGACAAAAAAGCAGTCTTCCCATTCTGCTCAGAAACAGAAAGGTTTTGTTCTTATTATTTTGTGTTATTGGAAGTGATTTGCTGCATCTTTCCTATAGGTAAGCTGCATGCTTATATGTTCTTTTGTCTAGATAAGTGTTATCCTGTAAATTGAACACAATAAGACTTCTGTTTACCTTAATGCTACTAAAAAAAAAATAAAAATCTCACAGATATAAGAAATCAATAACCATCCACAACAATTTACTGAGGATTCAGTCTGAGTAGAAAAATTCAAATTGTATTGATTTTTTCACCGGGGAAAAAGAAGGCAGTTGACAATAAGTTTCAACTAACAAAATTCCATGTGTACACAACTGGAAGGGACTCAAAAAGCCAGTTATTTAAAAACTGAGTTGCCAATTAAGACGGGTAAGACAGGTTTGAACACAAAATCAGGTCCTGGACACAGGTACTTTACTTAGTTTCCATGCCTCAGTTTCTCCATTAATAATAGGAAGGTGATAATGCTTATTTTGTGGAAACAGAAAAGCTGTGAAGAATTTAAAAACTCAGATCAGAGTTTCATTAAGTGCAGCATGACACCATCCATATGCTCTCATGGTAAGAAAGAAAGTGTAATAAATATGCTTACCTGGACAAATGGGATGCTATGCTCATTTGGAGTATAGTTTAAGGTGTTGATTTTAACTCACTGGGGTCTCTAAAGACTGACTTTCAAAAGGCCACCATTTTTCTAACTGTTATCTTCTGCTAAATGGCACAGTATAAAAGCCCCCACACTTAAATATTACTTGTTTGCCAAATTAGAACCACCAGTGGAGACTGCTTAGAGCTCCACTTATCTGAAGGGCCTCAGATCTCCAAGCAGGATAAAAGATGCATTAGGTGTTTATAAGATCATGAGTTACAACAGATTGGAGGTTTGGGGTTGGGTTTGGTGGTTGTTGGGTTTTTTTGTTCAAGTTTTGGTTTTTTTAGGGCAGCTTTCAAATTTGTTTGAGATTATTAGCAAATGTGGTCAGCTTGTTAATTGTTTTTACTTGCATCGTTAATTTAATGTGATTTGTTCTTGCTCACAGTACAATGTCATAAGCACATTTTTAAAATAATTTGATTAAAGTAAATAATAAAATGTGTGTCATATGAAAGCAGAGCAAAGCACAAGGCATTTCTCACACTTTCTCTTTTAGTTTTCTCTTCAGCTTCATTCCTATTTATTTAGGCCATTTCTCATTCCATCTGCATAAGGAGTGGAAAATAAACTATGGACACACCTTAGTGGGTCACATTATCTTTCCTTTTCAGCAAACACACAAAGAAGCCTTTGAAGACCTGACAGCCCATACAAAACTTTTGTATTCGCTGATCTAACTAATATGCAATGCCTGGAGAAAAGAGGTTTGGTGGAGGATGGTAACGAAGGAACCTGTTTCCTAGGTCTGGTCTCTTCATAGTAAAACTTCCATGCCAGTTCTGTCAAGTGATGGCAGTGGACTGGGTTGGACTTGACATCTAGAGAAAAGAGCATGCTCATCCAGAAAGCATCAGCAAAAGGACCACAATAACATGGTCGAGTGACAGCAGCTGGCTGTCAAAAAGCAGAAATGACAACTCAGGAAGATTTGGTTGAAATATCAGAGTGGAGTAACCTTCACCTCCTAGCAAGACTGCTATTTAACCTGGCTGAGGGGCATCAATGTGTTGGATCAGAATAGGAGACTGTGGTCCAGAGCAAATCTGGTCGGATTTTGCCTTTGGCTATTCTGTCATCATCTGTAGAAGAAGCTGAGTATTTCCTACAAATAGTAAGCCAAGGAGACCTTCATACATACATCATAACAGCAGTTTGATAAAATTTGTGAATGAGGTAGTGAAATCAGTTTTGTTCTGTTTTGTATTTTCCAGTAAGGTCTCCAGGGCATCCCAACCTGCCAGCCCACAGTTAATAAATAGTTTGTGGCATCTGCCAGGCCACACATATATTTGGTGGTTTTCCTTCATTTTATTTTAAAATGTAATTAGATAAGGTTTAGTCCCAAAAACAAAGAAGCTGTTTTTCAAGTTCCTCAAACCTCCCACTTGTCTTGGCTGAATAGGAAAGGATGACAGTGTTGAACACAATCACTTTTAAATTTCTAATGTCAGAAGCCAAAACAAAGGTTTGAATACAGGCAATTTACCTCATTTATTTTCAAAGGAACGTCTGAGGTAGGAGTCCTGTCCACAGGTCTATTTTAGAATCTGATCTTTTCTCATGGGTTTATACTACTGTGTTGTGCTGGGGTCGTAACAAAAGAAGTGGCAAAAGATAGGCAAAACCAGCCTATCTGTAACTCCACAATTCTGCTAAAATTCCAAATAAGGCACATACACTTCCCTAGAACAGCTGTGCACACAAGAGAAAAAGAAAAAGGGAGAGATTTATCAGAGAAGTGAGCTGACTCGTGTACTTGTAGTTATGTCCAATATTTTGACAGTGGTGTAGTAATTAACCTTGCAAGAGTACTGCACTTTACTAGTATCACTGCACTTCTGCTATGACCACTATGAAGTGCTTTTTTTGTGAAAGGAAAGAACGAATCTAAGTGGGAAAATTACTGGAAAGAGAGAGAAGCTCTAATGGCAACCTTGGCATCCTGCAATTTCATATATTAAAATATATTTAAAAAAAACCCAACCTACTACAGTGCTTGTTGTATAAGGCTAAGCTTTCTACTCTTCAAACTATTAATAAGGGCTTCCCATTGAGAAGACAAATACATGCTTGATGCATTTTTAATCCTGTGCCAATACATTTGACTAAAGCTGTTTGCTGTTTCAATGACAGGATTTAACTTGCCCTTCTGTATTCAACATTTCTGGTTATTAATGACATTTAGAAATCACAGACAGAGGCTGTAAAAATTATACTCTATTCAATGTATTAAAAGTGAAAATATTATCAATGAAAGGGGCAAATCCTCATTATGCAGGAAATGTAATCTTTTAATAAAATAGATTTTAATCTTTAAATGGTTGCAATGGAATCTTTATCTTAACAAGGAAATATATTATCCTGACCACTGTTAGAGATCTCTGATGCCAACTGAAGGCAAAAAATTGCAGCCTGCTCAAATCATACATAAATGCTATAGTCCAGTGGCCTTTTCCAATAAGTATATTTTAATACTCCTCTTAGAAAGAATTAATTTCTACTGTAAATACTTCCTATGTTTAAATGAAATCAGCAATGAGCCAGAGAACATTGCTGAAACGCAAACTACTTTTCCCTTTCTGTAAGAATATCTCTAAAGTTCCAGGCAGTTTTCCTCCTAAATTTGCCAAGAGTATTTATTTGAAGAAAAATAAAATAACATTGGTATCAGTAATGAGAAGCCCAATATAGGAATCACATTGAGTTAATTTTTTACTGCAAGAAATGGAAAAAGAACTCCCCTTTTCCCTAGACTGATTATTATTTTGTTATTTACGTGATAATGTAAACCTAAGGTTAAAATGAAATTGCATATACTGATGATCTCCTAGCGACCTCCATTGTGTTGTTCCATTACAGCATATAGTAATAATACACTAACAAAATGCACACACCTATGGTACCTGTCAGGCACCAATGCAAATCAAACAGCACGGGAGACCCATTACTTTTGTTTTAACCATTAAAAGCTCCAAGAAACACAATATGACAGCCACACGAAAGCATGCTTGGATTTTCTGAAGGTACCCAGGAGTGGTACTGATTTGTGTTTTTCTTTGGTATCCTTTTTAAAAGGCCTTTAGCTGTGCCAATATAATACATTCAAATCCTGACCTTTCTCAACACAATGAAGATACTCCGTGCATCTCACCATATAACACAGGGAATCAATACTGTATTTTACTAAATGTGAGTTAATTTTACCTAGGGAAGGAAATTACTGCTCTTAATACTAGAATTCTTTTGCTTTCGTCCTCCAAGTCAGTGAGTTTCAGGTTTGCCAGACCCTATCACTGTTTAAAAAAGGGTTTGAGAGATTTTAATAGCTAATAATAGGAGAAAACATGAAAGGACAAATCCAATTTAAGTGAAAGGGTTCCTGTGTAAGCATTACTTGTCAGTCTTTGGTCGTACTGTATAGGGACCAGCTACAGAGCAGTGGCAGCAAAGAAATATAAAGTCCAGATTTAATTCTGATACAGAGAAATACAATTTCAAAACCGGACGTCTTATCATAGGCATGTCCCATTGGAGAACTCATTTCCCTAGCAAAAGGCTGTCACTGCCATTATGTTGTACAAGGAACCAATTTACTACTACAGCTAAACAGGGTTACTGGTGCTGTTGGAACTTAAGCATTTGAAGTTATCGCTAGAAAAAAAAATAGCATTTCAAATGTCAGTGAACTGGGAAGGTATAATTGAAAAGTATCAATCAGAGAAGCAAAAGGGTTTAGGAAGCTAAGACTGCAGTTTTAATACTGCCTTTTCCCCTCACTTCCTCTTTTTATTTCTTTAAGATTCTTTTTCTATTTCCTTTTTCCTTTCACATGCAACTTCAGATTTAGTACTATATAATGAAAGATTTTGGCTTGATACTTGTCCTGTGTCAGACATGAAATAATTTTGATGTTTTTCTTCTACAGTCTAGTGACCATAGTTTCACTATACAAAAGTCTCATCTCATCCTGCATCCAAAGCTGCCAATCTGGAAGATATCTAAATTACTTAGACAAAGGTGTTCTGAATTTTGGTTGTTTGGTTTGTTGGCTTTTTTTTCCCTCTGACTTGAACCTTCATTCTGAATGGAAGCTTTTCCCCCATTCAGAGCTTATCCTACAGAGTATTAGAGAATGAACAAACCTTTGAACTTTCAGAATATGAAAAATACAGAGAACTGGCCTATAAAATAAAATCTAATTAATTGTATTTTAGAATGTCCCACTCATGCCACTACTGCTAACTTCATTATGTCTCACATACAGAACAGGACTGCCTCATTATTACCTGCCCCATTTTGCTGTATTTTATCTTGCATCAATGTTTGGTAACATTAGGATTGTGTTTAGCTAATATTAGAATCAAAAGGCTGGATTCACACAATCTGCATCTCACATGTAGAATATCAAGCTTGTTTTCATTAGTGATTTCCTTTGCTATGGATAGTAGATATAGGGGCCTTGAAAAAACAGCTTTCAGACAGAAAGTAAGACAGAGCTGGTATATAATAATGCTAATTTTTTTTCATTTTATCCATTAGATACATTGTCAAATTGCATGTAGTAATTTATCCTTTTAGCCCAACATCACTGCCCAGGGACATTGGTTCCAAGAACATTGGTTGCTCTGAAATATCAGCTCTGTTTATTGACATTGATACACAAAGCAAATTGATCCGTTGCTTGCTTTAACTCTGTGAAAGCAAAACTACACAAGAAATTCCAGTTTAAAGGGCTGGCCCTTCTTCACATTTTTGAACAAGATTTCATTTGCTAAAAAGGAAAAAAAAGGTGATGTTGGAAATCTCTGCTCTAGTAGTGTACTGTATTGTGAGTATATCTATCTTCAGCAAAAAAAAACTTCAGCCCTCTACTTCACAGCAGGGAGATGAGATCTGTCAAAAGAGTCAGGCCAGAGATTTGTGGTGACAAGGAACAGATCCCCCATAGATGGCATCCTCCTCTTTCCACAAAACAATTCCTATGCTAAGGAAAAACATGTACTCTGCATTTCTAATGGAGTTAGCTTTTTCATGAAAATTGAAAAAAAAAATAAAAATGCACAGGAATTAATTAAAAAAATGTCAGGGAGTTTCAGAAAATTCATAGTCAGGAATGGAAGTAGAAAGAGTCTGTAGAAACAGAAAAGTTCATTGTAGGGGTGTTTGGGATCTGGTTGGAAAGAAGCTGAGAGTTGGAGCTAGGCTAGAAGAAAGACACTTTGAAGAGAAAGTTGCATGTCTTCTTTAGAGTTTATTTAAACTTCTCTTGTTTCAGAAGTATTTTTACCTCACACAGAAGGTCCTTTATCCACATTAGAGTGCTGATATATTCCTCCTCCACCACCTTTTTGATGAATTTCAAATTCAAATAATGGCTAACAGCCTGCAATTGTTCCTTATATTAATAGAAATACATGGTCTCTTTTAAAGTTCAGGTAGTAATTCAGTTCTTAAAATTCTTCCGTTGTTTATAAATGATTTGAGCAGGGTGTCATACCTTTTGATGCATTATTACAACCCAAGTTCAGCTACATTCTTCTATTCAACTCGAAGCAACTTTTATATGCTTAGGAATCAAATGTGCTAACTTGAACCACTGAGTTGTCAATTGCGTTTATTTTGGACCACAGGTTTGAGGTATTAATTACATCATGAGTCCACCTCAGGAAATTAGTGAGAATGATTGTAAAAAAAACATTTTTTTAAATTAAAAACATTCAAGGAATATTTATTTAATGCTCGAAAGTATGAGGCTTTAAAGATAACCCCTAGCTCTTCAGTACTCTCTAAATTTCAGTTCATTAAAACAGCTGCAACAAATCAGTAGTGTAAGAAATTCTAGTTAGAAAATCAAATCAAAACAAAACAAAACCAAACAAAAACAAAACAACAAAAAAAAACCAACAAAAACAAAGCGCTTTTGCAATGCGATGCAGTTCTGGAAATCACTTCTTGATAAACTTCTGACATAAAATCTCCCTTCCACAGAAGATCTCTCTTCACACCTTCCACAGCAGGTGGTGATGAGGAAAAGGCTGAGGTGCTCAACACCTATTTTCCCTCAGTCTTTAGCAGTGGAACTACCTGTTCCATGGATACTCACCCACATGAGCTAGGAGACAGGGAGGGGATGCAGAATGAGGTCATCACAATTAAAGAGGAAGTGGTCAGAGACCTTCTACACCACTTAGATGCACACAAGTCTATGGGACCAGATGGGCTACATCCTAGGGTGCTGAAAGAGTTGGCAGATGTGATCACCAGGCCACTTTCCATGATTCACCTGAAGTCCTGGCTAACTGGGGCGGTCCCAATGGACTGGAAGGTAGCAAATGTAAGATCCATCTGTAAGAAAGGCAGAAAGGACGATCCAGGATACTATAGACCTGTCAGTCTGATCCCGGTACAAGAGAAGGTCATGGAGCAGATCATCTTGACTGTTAGAAGACATACAGAGGATAACCAGGGGATCAGACCCAGTCCGCATGGGTTTATGAAAGGCATGTCCTGCCTGACAAACCTGATCTTCTTTTATAACCTGATAACCTGACTATTGGATGAAGGAAAGGCTGCGGATATTGTCTATCTGGACCTCCAAAAAGCATTTGACATGGTTCTCCATAGAACTCTCAGAAAAAAACTGGCTGCTCATGGTCTGGATGAGCATACAATCTGTTGGATTAAGCACTGGCTGGATGGTGGGGCCCAAAGAGTGGTGGTCAATGGAGTCAAATCCAGCTGGGGCCAGTCACAAGTGGTGTTCCTCAGGGCTCAGTGTTGGGACTGTTTCTGTTTAACATCTTTATTCATGATCTTCATAAGGACATAGAGTGTATTATCAGTAAGTTTGCAGATGACACCAAGCTAGGCAGGAGTGTTGATCTGCATGAGGATAGGGAGGCTCTACAGAGAGATCTGGATAGATTAGAATGTTGGGCTAATGTTAATGGTTTGGACTTCCACAAGGCCAAGTGCCGAGTCCTGCACTTGGGCCACACCAACCCCAGGCAACGGTCCAGGCTTGGGGAAGTGTGGCTGGAAAGTGTCTGGCAGAAAAGGACCTGGGGGTTCTAATTGACAAGCAGCTGAATATGAGCCAGCAGCGTGTCCAGGTGGCCAAGAAAGCCAATGGCATCCTGGCTTGGATTAGAAATAGTGTGACCAGCAGAAGTAGAGAGGTGATTGTCCCCCTGTACTCAGCACTGGTGAGGGCACACCTGGAGTGTTGTGTCCAGTTTTGGGCACCTCAATTCAAGAGAGATATTGAGGTGCTGGAGCGAGTACAGAAGAGGGCAATGAAACTGGTGAAGGGCCCAGAAAAAAAGTCTTATGAGGAATGCTTAAAGGAGCTGGGAATCTTTAGTTTGAGGAAAAGGAGGCTGAAGGGAGACCTCATCAGTCTCTACAACTACCTGAAAGGTCATTGTAGAGAGGTTGGTGCTGGTCTCTTCTCACAGGTAATTAGTAACAGAACAAGAAGGAATGGCTTCAAGCTGCAACAGGGGAGGTTTAG
>NW_009953299.1:2960309-2961754 GCF_000747805.2 Chaetura pelagica
AATCCGCACAGAAAGAGTGGTCAGACACTGGAATAGGCTGCCCAGGGAGGTGGTTGAGTCACCATCCCTGGATGTGTTTGAGGGTTGTTTGGATGTGGTGTTGGTGGATATGGTTTAGGGGAGAACTTTGTAGAGTAGGGATGACGGTTGGACTCAGTGATCCCAAGGGTCTTTTCCAACCTGAATAGTTCTGTGATTCTATGATTCCATGATTCTATGATTCTACTGCCATGTCCTAGAGCACCTTGATTCTCCCACTGTAGTAATAAAATAAGCCAAAGTGACTTAATGGAAATAAATGTTGCTAGAACTGAAGGGGAAAGGGAATTGCTTATTTCATTAGCTAATAGTGGGGGGAAACTGCAATTTCTACTATGGCTGAGTGTGAAAAATTCTTAACTTTTATTATGTTCCATGAGAATTAAGAACTTCAGACACTCCTGCATACAAACATCTCAGTCACGCAGACAATGAGGGGCAGCTACCTCATGTCACTACATTTTACAAACAGAGCTTACAAAGATGAGACAAGTCTGATTCTGTTTTTCAGAACAGTGTACAAGAAACCCAAAGAATGAAATACGGTCACCAGGAGAATGTTAATAAAGATATAAAAATAGAGGGAGATTAACTAGGCTGTTCACTGATCATTTGCAAACAAAGCAAGAAGTTAATTTAAAAACAGTAATTTTAAGCAGAATAGTGATATTTCTTAAATACAGTGGGCAGACACTTGTTAAGGCAAAGCCTGTGTTTCTCTGATGATACTGTTGTGGGTAGGGGACAGGGAAAAATAGTGCAGTAATAGTACTTAAATAACATTTCTTTCATTTTAAAGATGAGAAGAGGTCTCTGTAAAGGAATATCTCTTCATCGTATCAGTTGTCTAGCCATTTTGTGTCACCAGATGAATACTGAAGAGTCTACTCCAAGAGACAAAAAAGCAATATGTATGTTTTAAATACAATAACTCATTAAAAAAAATAGAAAAAAGATGCCTAGGTATTTTTTTCTAGGATAAAAGGAACCAACTGGTTTTTAAATCAAAACTGGAAGATAATGAAACTAAGGAAAAAGCCAGAGGGAAAAACCAACAGGATTAATATTGATGCAGCTATGGCAAAAGCAAACAGACAGGCAGGGACAAGATTGCATCCAACCTCCAAAACACATGTAAAGTTGGAGCTAAAATGTCATATGCATATGCAATTTATATGCAAAAAAATTTTACATAAAGCTACTAACTGCCAAGTCTTCTTTCACAACTTTTTTGAGCCTTGCAGTAACTCTGGGATTTTATATTCTCCCTCCGTCACCTTACCAGAGGCACGACTGTCTGTGAAGAACAGGGAAACTTTCTTAAGGCCATGGTATTAAATTCTTCCTTACATTTCTGGGCTGCTGGCTCAGCAGGTAGACCTATTTTTTACTTGTGTTCAAGCAAC
>NW_009953299.1:2961777-2969277 GCF_000747805.2 Chaetura pelagica
CAGCAGGAAGACCTATTTTTTACTTGTGTTCAAGCAACTTCCCTGGCAGTTATTGCCTGCAACAGACTGTAGGGAAGTTGCCAACATTTAGAAGCTCTCATGATGTGAGCCAACCTTAGACTAATAATTTTTTTTATCTCAATATAAGTAGAAGAATTACATAAAAATAGATGATTTTTAACAGTATGATATTCTGTTATGAGAGAAGGCTAAATAACACGGGTGCCATATGAACATCTTTCTCCTATCTACAGCACCTAACTTTAGCATAGTCCATATGTCTATTGGTCTGATAACTGAACTTACTGAAATAACTCGAGATTACAAAAGAGTTCTAAAGCTCAGTTCCTCAAAGTGAAGCACCTTTTAGTCATAAACATTTTTGTCATAATGCTCAAAATCAAAACCAATTAAAAAATACACTGGAATATTATGTAGGAAACCAAAACACATTTTTAAGAGTCCAGAAATCAGGATGAATACTATAGTCAGGCATTTGTTACTGTCTTGTGCCCCTATCTCGATACATGCAAAGAGCTTCTGCCATCATCTCCTAAGAACTTGCAGGACAGCAGCGTAGGCTGGAGAAACAAACACCCAGAAAACTCAGCCTGCACATACTAGTGAGTCAGTGGCCAACACTGGGGATGGTGTATGAAGGAACTGGAAAAAAATTATTTAGTTTCCAAGTTATTTAAAGCTCAGTCAGAGCAGTTTTCTTCAGGCAGGAAACATGGACAAAGCTATCAGAAGGAGTCAAGCAGACAGTGGTTTTACAAACATTTTGCTTTCACTTCTCGGCTATTCTTCAATAGTCAGACTGTTTAGTGAGCACACATGAGCATTTCCAGAGCAGAGGCTTTGACATCTCTGCTCCCAGCACAGTTTAAATGTTGGCTTTAAATTCCTTAACAGATTCTAGGCCATCATCTTTTTTAATTAAATGCAAAAAAACTATGTTAATTCAACATTAATGTTGAGATTGTCATTGGACAGATGTCAATAAATTCAAAGTTATGGTTCCCACAGCAACCATAATTTAGCAATCCCTCCCCCACTTCCACAACCACCCTTCTGAAATCAAATTGTACAACAGGCACCAAAGAGGGGAAGCTGTGAGTGGCAGAAATCACACACGGGACCTCTTGGAGCCACTGCAGATGGGGTGAGCTTTGCCTCAGTCCTTATTCTGGAGGAGAAAGTACTGCTAGTGGCAGCACTAGGACAGAGCAGCCCCTGTTGTGGGGGTAAACTGGGACTTGATCTCTTGCTCTTCAGTGGTGTATCCACCTGGGTAACCTGACCTAGCACAAATCAGCTGTACTGTGTGGTTACAAAAATGACCTGTATAGTCCATGTGTGAGTAATAAGCCAAATGCTGAAAGGAACTAGCTCTCACCACAGCACAGCCAGAAACGCAAATGTGTTTCCATAGCCACGACAGTCAATATTGTCTAACAGAACTGTCCTTTACTCATCCCAGGATGTAGAATATTTCATCACTATGCACCAGAATGAACACTGACACACAGCATACAAAGGACAGAAACAATAATTTCCAGTGAGATATTTTTCACAGTACAGCTTTTCAAACCCTGATCTCTCAGACTTTGTGTAAAGGAAACTTACAAATTATTTCTAAATAGAGGAGGTTGAAAACTTAAAATATAACCTAATGCAGTACTAAAAATCATGAGCTTGGTAGCAATACTGGTTTTCTGACATTTAAAATGTTTTGTATACACTATTCCAGCTACTCAAAATTTAATACATTAAAAAATTTTAAAATCCATTCAACCAACAATCTCATCTCTCTCTTGCTAATATTTCCTAGCCCTCCACAGGACCCAACTGCCCTCCTTTTGAATTGTCTAATCGTAGCTACCTAGTTAAGTTAGCCAAATTATTACCTTCAATATGAACTCTGAAGTTTGCTGCTTCACATTCAGACCTTTAAGAGCACTTATATTCATGAAAGTATCTTTATTTTTTCCAACTTTGGAGGTATATTGGAGGACTATTACAAGCTACCAACAACAGTGGGCTTCTGTTTTTTGTGCATGCCTTTCTTGAAGACCTGGAATCTTAGAATGATTCAGCATTTAAACCCAAAGCCAGTCAGTGATAACAATCAATTATTAAGATGGTTAGTACCTACAATATAGTCAGGTCCCAATCTGAATGGAAGTGACAAATTTCTAGATAAAACACCGTAAGAAAAAAGTACTTTAACTGCTGTTGTTGCCTGACCATATTGAGCAGAATTTGTATGCTTTATATAATTTTGCAAAGCAAGTGGACCAATGCTGTTTGTGAACAAGGTGGAGGAACCAAAGGCATTAGCCTTTCCTTACACACATCACTGTCACCCATGGCAGGCTCAGCTGTGCCCACTTAAATGTAGACCAACTATTTTTTTAACCAGGTTTAAGAGTGACATAGAAGAGAAAGTACACTTACTAGAAAGTGTAACAATTGTTTACAAATGCCTTCCATGTGTCTTATAGGCCACTTTTGCTAGTCTGGGCATTAGAAGCTTACTGGGAGCTTTCACAATGGGCTCTTTCCCCTGAAAAGGACTTGACTTGTGCATGGAATGGGAGAAGAGGGTGAGAGAGAGAGAAGTGAAGGAAATCATAACCTGTAGGACATCCATCAAGTGATTTAAGTCTATACATATGACTGCAATTCTGCCTTTGAAAGATGAATCAAGTAATGCTACCGACACTTACTCTTTCCTGTCAGACACTTCTTTTACTCTCAAGTCTGTCAATAGCTTAAAAGTTACATTATATCTTCTCCAGTGTTACTGCAGAAGTTTCCTATTTGATTTCATATTCAGTTCATATTTGTGGAAGCAGGAGGGGCTCTTTACTTTACTTGATAAATGGTAACATCTGGCTTTGTGATGGGCCATCACCAGCATGTTTAAAGAGCTGCTGACGCTTCAGGGAAAACTTGGTAAAACATTTAATTTAGAGGCAATTCTAGTTATTTATTCTATTTTCTGTATTCCTCGTCCTCTGCTTTATACTAGGGACATTTGCATGAAAACAGACTGCAGCTCCTGAAGAGTTCATCTTCACATAACATTTTTTCATCTGATGTCCTAATCATTAACCATATTTGTGTCACAACGACCATATCCATGGCAACCACTTATGATGTCATAGAAAATTAGAGTTTCTCGGAAGGGTAATGAATAGGGCATAACAGTATTAAAGGGGCAAACTCCATATTACACTACAGCAGCATAAATTTGTTGGAATTCCACACCAGAAAACAGAATTATGCTGTCACTGTTCTGTAACCACACTGAGTGCTTGACCCTTTTTTTAATTGCTGGAATACAATGAGATAAACATGCCTGAAAATCAGCATATTTGTATAACTACTTTAACCTGTCTGCATAGATACATATAGCAATTGAAAAAAAACGCATTTTCAAAATCAAATTTTTGCACGTTCTCACAGGAAGTTTCTTTGAAGTAGCAGCATATTAAACATGGCCAGAGGTGTAGACACTGTACAAAGTTTTTCAAAAGTCAAAATGTTTGTTTTGCTTTGGTTTTTTACTTTTACATGGATTCTTTAAGTTTTGTGCAGTTTTCTGCTGAATATTGTAAGCAAAGAAGTATTCTCCATTTCTCAAGCATGTGTTCAGTGGCTTAGCCATAGCTGGAAATCATAAATAATTAGCAGAAACAGAATACAAAGATGGAGATCTGATCCAAGCTTTAGAATGGTGATTGATTGGTTTACTGTGTGTAAGTGCTAAAACCTCCTTATTTAATGCATATAGCAAAATGAAGCACAGCTCTTCATCGCTATGATGGTAACTCTATACTTTCTATCCATCAAAAAGTTTTGGAGCACCAGTACTTCTCCTAGGTCATTGCTATAGAACATCAATTAAAGTCCACCTCTGGTGATTGCATTAACAAGTCCAGAGATACTAAGGCAGATGAACTAAGATTCTTCACAATAGAAGAGCTAAGCTGTGAAATTTTAGGTACTTGCAGGAGCTGCTGTAGGGACAGAAGAGTTGTTAACAAATCCTGCACTCTGAGCACTCATTCCTCATCTTGCCCTTGCACAGGTAACAGAGTCCATGCAGATGACAGAAGGTGCAGTTCTTGCCTGACCCTTATGCTCTCCAGACTCACCTTGAGAAAGAAGACAACTTCAGCCATGGCAGATAACTCTTGTCACAATTTCCTAGAAGCAAATACTGCTGCAGCTGAGGTTTGCCTGAAGTTTGATATATACTGCAGCTCTTTTCATCTCTGCTCCCAACTGCACAGTCTGGAAATGCCCATTTATGCACTTATATATGTTATTATAATGTGCAAAACTTGGAATTGAAAAGAAGGTAAATAGTGTATCTTTATGCTATGTTACATTTTCTGGAAGTGCAATTGAAATATCAATCATTCCATTCTGGCTGCATTGATCGGCAATTTTCATTTTGTAATTTCAAATAAAGCTTCTCTCCACAGCAGCAACGGCAGCACTTTCCAGCATATAACTTCAGTTCATTTTAGCTTCATGACTTAAAGATCTTCACTTCCCATCATTCTTGCACATCTTTTAAGTGGTAATTCCACTTTTCTAATTAGATTACTGGAACATGCCAAGTAAACAGACACCTTTTCCTAGAGCCACAACATCTAGCTAACAAGTAAAGTTAGAGCAAACAACAGCTGGGGCTCAGGAGCTCATTCCCTACACTCCCATTGTACCTCCCACATTTAGAATGTGAATCACTACATACAGATATTTAAGAGAAACAGAATATATATTTTGTGTATCTATAAAGATACATATTTGTACGTAAACATACACATATAAAAAATAGAAGCTAAACTCAAATAGTATTATTGAGAGCAATTGTTCAGTTTTCATCAATATTCAAGAAAATGGACTCGTGAAAGAATAAAAATGTTAGGGAAATAAGACCAAAAAAACAAACTGGAAAACAGGCTGTTGCAATTACATACGAATTCATTGCTCTTTCAAAAGCTGTGAGCTCTTCTAAGGAAGGCCTCCTTTGAGATACAAAGAATTCATGGTGGGAAATTGTTAAAGTAGGAGTAAGGTCCATTTTTACTAGTTCTGACCAACAGCTTTCTGTCATAGCAGGTTTGTTTTAGACAAAAAAAAACCCAGAAAATTCTTACAAAACTGACTAGAAGACTGACTGAAGCAGAGGGAGCAAGAGTGACATTGTCAGGATTTGTATTATGCTTTTAAAAATTATTCTTATTGTATTTAAATACTATGTACTAAAATTACCATATACCAAAATACTTCAGGCACATTAGATATATTCAAAACAAAGAAGCTTCAGAAAATCTTTACAAATTACAGCAAAGCTAAATTGAGAAACCAAGACAATATCATCTAAAATCTCTATGAATCCTGCATGAGACCATATTAATTAATTAATTATAATACATATTAAACATTTTACACATTATTTATATTAAACAGAATGCAACCGTAATTGAGGACACACAGGGATGGGTGCTGTCCTTAGCACAGAGAGTGAAGAAAACATTGCAGTGGACAAAGGGAAGGAAAGCACAGATTGAACTGAAGTGACTGGTGACTCGTTACACCATAGCAGAAGCAAGGCAGTTTGGTCTTCAAACCCTTCTGGTTTGCAGAGCATGCACACACATTCATACACCCTTCAAAAATGTGCTCTGACAATGGATGCACACACTCTTTTATTAATTTTCAATGGACAGTCACAAAATAAAAGTTCAGTTCTAAAAATACCTAGAAGAAAAACTTACAAACTATACATTTATGGAAAAAAGAACAGTCCCAGCAGAGATGATCAGCTTATATGTTTTGTAAGACTTGAAATAATACATGCACTATTGTGTTTTCACACAGCAAATTAACATGAACACATGATAAATCTTGTCCTTTGAGGCCAGAGTTCAGCAGCTGATGACAAGGGAAACACATGCCTTCTAGGAGCGTGGCAGCCACAATAGGGATTTTGCAGCAAGGTTTCCCACTGAGGCAAGGGAGCACAGGAATGGGGCTCCAGTCCCAAGTCTGCCACCCATCTTTCTGTTGACTTTGGTCACATCACTTAATCGCCACTAATCAGTGGTGTGATCTATTCAGGTTTTATATCCCATATGGTATAGTAGGACTTCCCAGAAGCAATCTGATGCCACCACTACCACCATTCACTACCAGTCCATGCAATGAGGAGCTATGCAAGCCAGAGATGAACTTCCAATCACCCAAGTCCACAACAGCAAAAATGTCATAAAGATGTAATAGCATTGTGACAGACGATGACAACAGGATTCCGGAGGCATAAGACTCTCCATGTCTTCTTCTCCTCAAGGACCTCCCATTACTCAGCAACTCTGATGTGATTTTGCACAGGACCATTTCCTGGGGGACTTCAATCATGGGCATCTCTGGAGCCCAAATCACATGTCAATTTTTCTGCTCTTCTTTGTGCAGTATAGGATCTGCTACCCAACTCCCTCTCAGAATCCAGTGACTCCCACCGACCTTAATCCCTACCTATTCCCCTCCTCTCCCCAGACTCTTGTACTCTTCTTTTCCTTACTAAAGCTACTACTGGGCAGCAATGCAAGTAACTGCAGCAGATACCGCATGCCAGTCAAATATGGCCCATAGGTCAGCAAATAATGGCAGCCTGGCCTGAGTACACTGCAGGCAGGACCAGAGGTTACACAAATAGCAGGGGTCCTGAGCAGGGGTTGCATGCTGTTGGCCATCCTGAAAGCTACAACCTAAAAATTGGCAAGTACAAAAAACCCTGCCTTCCTGTAAGGAGCTGTCACCTACCATTGGAGTTTTCCTCAAAGTAACAGCATACTACTATTAATCCACTTTGAAAAGCCTTATAATAGAGAAAAGTATGGTAATAGACATATAGGAGTTTCAACTATTGTTATAAGACAACAGAAATAAGGAGGAGGAACTCTACACAGCAGCAGTTTCCTCAAAATCACGCTGCATGAGAGAAGGCCAGAACAAGTAATTTAACTCCTTTGAAGACATCTAGAGGCAAGTTTTAACTTTAATAATAGTGCTGGCACCTCCTGCCTTGCCAACACTGGGAGGGACAAAGCCTTCAGGCAAAGGTCCCTTCATTTTGCCTACACAAAATGTAGCAGAGCAGCTGGGGGGATAGGAATGGGAGTGACAGACATTTTGTCCCCTCCTGTGGCTAAGGGAGCAACAGCTGACAGCAGCAGAGGGGCACTGGCTGAGGCCATAGATGATCCTTTGTGCCACTGTTGTCACCAAGAACTGATGTACACACACAACACCCTACACACAGCCCACTACCACTGTGAACCCAAGAACGCATCAGCCTCTTTTGGCTGTGCTTGCCAGCTGCTGTGGCACCTGTCTGCCATTTTAGCTGTGGAGCTTCTGATCCCAGCTCTGTGTTCTGATCACAGCTTTTCAACAGGCAGAGCAGATAACTGATGT
>NW_009953299.1:2973825-2977119 GCF_000747805.2 Chaetura pelagica
CTCCAGCTATATCCCCTTCATTACAGGAGCTGCTCCAAGGCCTGACAAAAACTGGTAAATTCTAGTTAATGTCAATAATGCAATTGTGAAGAAGTCAAGCAGGCAGTTAAAATTTCTAATCAATTTGGATTATTCTCAAATTTATTAAACTACTAAGTTAATAAGGCCATTGTTACCTCTGTCTTGATTTTCCAAAGGTGTTTGAATAAAAGGTGTGATTTAATTTTCAAAGTTGCTTACTCTCTCATTCCTTTTCTCCCCACAAGAAACACAGAGCAAATTAACATCACCAGGTGTGATTATGTTTACAAGAGTATACACAAATGTATTGAACACAAAACAGCTCTAATAAAACAGACAGAAAAAAATCCATTGAATTCTTTTGATTCCTACTTTGCAAAACCTTTTTCATAATTTCTTTCCCTGTCTACTAACTATTAATTGTAAAAAGAGAAGTAATAAATTAATCTTCCTAAATTCAGACTCAGTGACTTCCTAATTTACCTGTCTAACTGCTGCTCCCATCAGCAGGAGAGCATTTGGATTTGATTCAAACCGGGGGGGGAAGGATATCACCTACAGTCATTTAACATGTGTACCACTTACAAAGAGTTGTAGAACCACTTTAAGTCTCTCAAATCTTATACTACTTGGACAATGAATGATAGGCAGATATCTAGAAGTAATCAGTGAAAGAGATTTCTCAGAATTCTTTTCCACACTTCATGCACCATTTTGCTCAAATAAATATTTGCAGTACTGTTCAGAATTTGTGGGTTTTTTCCAAACAAGGAAAATAATCTGTATCTCCGTATTGAAACCTTTCTCATCAGCTCTCTAGTCCAAATATTACACCCACTCTCAAAGTATTTAAGATATTTCTACTACCTCTGTATATGGGAATATACATGTATTTCTTCTGGTCTGTTCTTTCTGTTTCTAGCACCATGGTGAGGCTCAAGAACCTCAGGTTAGAACAACAGCACAGTAAAGAGTTTCCACATTCTGCAACAACTTTCAGGATTTCTAAATTATTCTCACTGTGGCTGCAGAAGTGCAAAAATTGCCTGAAGTCACATCACAAATGTGATTATAATACTAATGAACACTGAAAACACGGATCTCACTGCCCATCACAAAGAAAACCCTTCGATAAATTTCACCATAGCTTTTATAGGATCGATATACAAAGAATCATGTCATAGGAAGCAAAATAAATATGCAATAGACCTGTCAATCTGTTTCTGAAGGAGGATACTCCTCCCTGACTCCAAGTCTCACAATTTATTTAACCCTTAGTATGACAGTGCAGCATGAGTGACCCCTGAAGCCTTCTCAGTACCATTAGGAGTACTGGTGTAACATACCAAGCACTTTATGATCAGCTTTGCTATCCTCCAGTAACTCCAGAAAGGGTGGATAAATACTTCAAAAGGTCATAGAGAGCTCTGCTTCTCCTTTGTAAATGGAAAACAGAACAACTTCAGCACATCCAAAAGGCAGGCCAAAAAGTCAGAGTTTCTTGTTAAATGTAAAGGAAAGAAAAATGTGTATGTGTTTCATTTTCTGAGGACACTGTTTTATGGGAGCTCTCCAGATAATACAGACCCAAACCTGAGCAACAAAACTGTGTTGCAAGGGCAGGCTTGTTGCACAGCTTTAACAGACAGTAGCTTTGCTTTTTTCAGTGCCATGTTGCTTTGCTTACATACAAATATCACTAAAGATTCCTTTCTCTTTTGACAGATTTTTAAGAATTTCAGAACTCTACCAGTTTTATTAGCTGACTGTCTCTCAGTGTTCAGTAAATCACTGCTGGGAAGATCTGTACTAGCTGTGTAGGCAGAGGAACACAGGGATCTCTCCTATATCCCATAAGCAAAGGGAGATTGGGCACAGTTAATTGACAGCAACAAATACTCCAGCTTCCTTTGCCTCAGTCTCTCCAAGAAAATGCATCCCCAGCCTCCCATCTTAGGCTCCTCCACAGCACACACAAGCTTTCTACTGCACAAAAGTCAGCATAGCAGTTCCTCAGTTGCTGTGGGATCAAAGTGTCTAGAACTAAACTTAGCTTCTATGTTTGGACAAGTATGGTTGCAGCAGGAAGTGTGATAAGCTCACAAAGCCAGTTTCTGACATATCCTTGAGAATTCAGATGGAGGAGAAAAAGGACCTATTGTCACTAAGGGAAGGAGACTCACATCACCCATGGCCCTTGTGAGGCCACAAGGTCTGCCTCAGGGCTCCCAGCTGAAAAAAATCCTTCCAATAACAAAAGTAAGTCCCTTTAGTGTTTTACCCTAATTTTGACATAGGCAGTGGCTACATCTGTAAGTTAAATTACTTAATCACAAAATCACAGAATCACAAATCTACATGCAACAGCAAAATTACCAAGTGGGGAGGGAAGGATGGACACTAACACCACACCAAATCACATTTCTCTGGCAGTAGTAAATCTCCACGGAAAGTGGCCACTTACTGTTAATCCATGATAACAAACTGGAAGATACTTCCAACCACTCCTGTACACTGAATGCTGCATATATGCCCTACAGCTGCTGAGACACTTCTCCAGGGAGCTGTGGCCAAAGAGCCACAAGATCTGGTCTTTCCCCACCCCCGTCATTTCCCCATCTCTAAAAATGCTTCCTTGCAATAGCCTTTGTAGTTTCCATCCTCATGTCCAAGCCCAGGGAATATTACAAGACTTTTAGAATTACAGCAAATGAAACCTAGATAAATGCTCAGTCATGCTGAGCCTCACTGCAGTCAGCAAACACATAGATTGCTTGCTCCAACATGCCTGAGCTCCTCACAAGGTTTCTACACTGGTCAACTAGTGGTGAGAGGAGTAATAGTCAAAAGGCTAATGTGAACATATATCTAAACAAACAAACAAACAAATAAATAAATAAGATATAGCAGCTTGACGAAATTCAGGCCTAAATAAGGAGACAGAGAACTCTCCTATGCAGTCCAGAGAAATAGAATGGAAGCTGAACATATCAGGGCTTTTAAGTTTCCCTATGAGTATTCCTACTTAGCCCCATCAGGACTTTTAAAAACTTTTTTACCACTGTACACAAAAAAAACAAAAAACAAAAAAAAAACACAAAACACCCCATACAAAAACCTGCACTGAATTTTCCAAACTGGAGGGAAACATCACCTCTCTCTTTTCATGCCTGGAGGTTACATGCCCCTACAGGAGGACTCTCGGTTGTTGACTCAGATACAGAGTTTTCTTGCAACAAGAAACTAAAAACCAAACAGTGTCCCCTTCCCTAC
>NW_009953299.1:2977265-2995929 GCF_000747805.2 Chaetura pelagica
TATGGGACACCCCACAATAACTCCAAGCCCCAAAACAAATCTGACAGCTGCTTAAGAATTTAATGATTGTTTAAACAAAACCAGCCTGCTTTCTGTTCAGTATACACCAAATGGTTTATTGTAATTTCCAGTAGCATTTTTTTTCTTTTGCTTCTCCAGTTCACAACTGCCTTCTATTGTCAATGCTGTGAATAGGCAACAACGATTTAAAGTAGTGGGCTCCTATCAGCATTGTTCTCCTGTTCAGAGGCACAAAGAACAAGAATACATCTATGTTTTCCATACAGTGTAGAAAAATGTAATTCTCTGTTTAGTGTCATATCAACAACTCGTGTCCCAATTCACTGCCATAGGCAATGAATGACAGACTGAGCTGTCCATCCTGACAGTGTGACCAAGATATCTGTGGTCTAGGGTGCTATATCATTTTTCCCCTCCCCAAGAAAAGGTTGCTGGAGAAATCTCCTATTTTTATTCCTTTATTTGTTTCTTTATCTACATACAAAGTACAGATAAAAATGAAATTGACTTCATTAAACAAGCTGCAAATAATGTCTTGATAGCACAGGAAACATTACATTCCCTCATATTGCAGCATGTGCAACATGGACTCTTAATGGACTACAGATTTCTTTATAATAGTATTAAAAAATAGCTGTCGTCCCCTTCTTTCAACAAAGGCTTCCCCCCACCCCAGCAATTCAGTAGAATATATCTTATTTTCTAGTATAAAAAGAAGCCTTTTCCTCCTTTATAGGTAGCAGGCACATCACAGTTAACAATATGTAGCTGAAGGGCGATTAACTCCAGGTACCATAGACCTGGAACTGGCAATAAAGAAGTAGCTCGGAGCTGTGCACTGAAAACAGCATTTATTCAAGGGTAGAGCAGAAATGAAACAAAAATTTGACAATGTTAGAAAAAAGGAAAAAGAAATAGGTTGAGACAGCTATAGTACAGCAGTGATTTACATGTCATTAACATACAGTGACTGTATGTTTTGTTCAGGACAGTATTTAAATAAAAACAGTGTTAGCCCTGGCAGCCTATGTATTAACACACTGAATTTATGTTGCCTCCAAGGTAAAGAAGATCTTCTTGTTGTAACGTATACAGAAATTATAATGTTTCAGGAACATTTTTAGCAGTATATTCTAACTTAAGCATAGCTTACTGGATTTGTTTCAGTTTGTTTTTATTTTACCATCATTTTGGAGTGTTTTCATTTGTTTTTTAAGTTGCTGCTGCTTATGATGATTTTTTCTTTCTGTTGCTTCAGACTTAAAACCTCTCCAGCAGAGGAAAAAAATACATTTACACAGAAAACAAAGGAAACTGGAGGTTTCAGCTTGACAATTGGGGTTGATGTAATAGAGGTACCTGGGCTGCAGAACTGTGGCACATGAGTTTTCCTATCTTGCAACAGTAACTTTGTATGAGTTATGGACTGATACTGTGGAAAACAGATACAACAGTGATGTCTCCAAACAGGTCTTTTGACACTCTGCCAGCATCGGTGTCATCTCTGTCTTGATCCTCCTTTGCTCCTTACATGGCTCTCCCAAAACTAACTGAGCTGCCCGGTTAATGTTGGTCATAGGGGGATCTTAGCAGCTAGCTGTTTTGTGACAAATGACACAGAATCAACAATAGTACATGACCTTTATGGGTTCTGGCTGTCTCTTAGAAGTATGTGAAATATTCACAATGAAACACAAAACCTACTTGAAATTCAAGTTGCTCCTCAGACAATTACTATGGAACCAAAAGACCTAACTGCCCTGTATTGGTAAGATATTTATATTTCTACTGCCCCCATAAAGTTCTCTGCCTTGTGCATCATTATAGAAAATAACAAGTCAGAGATTTTTTAAGTACAAGCCTTGTCCTAGATGACTGTCTGAAGTACAGATGAATGACAGTGAAAAAAGAAATCCCACTGGTAGCAATATGATCTGGAGGCATAGCTTTGGAGCTGAGGTGTGAAACCCTTCAGACTCAGCCAAAATAAACCACTGCTACTGGGGAAAAACAAAACAACACAGAATTCAGGCATTAGTTTAGAAAAGCAACTGCAGCATTTGCTACAAACTTCTGAACAAAGCACACTGAATCAACAATATAAGTAAATCATAACATCTTCTCCTGCTTCCCAGAGCAAAAACCCTAATCATGTTGGGTCTCTCTGAACATCTATCATCCTCCACAGTGTACGGAAAAGAATGAATTTTAGATTAACAGACTCAAGATTCTGTCAGATCAAGTATAAGGAAGTCAGTGTCGTACTTCAAGGGCCTCTTTTTTCATGTGTCATGTCTCCTTCCAATTTAGTAGAGGGTTGGCTCACATTCCTTAAGCTACCATTTAGCATCACACTATGACTATAAAGTTCTGGGCACTAAAAGGCTGTTGTAGGGACACTAACAATCCCACAGGGTTTAAGACCTCTGCATGCACTCTAATACATCTGGCAGGACAACAGGAAGATAAAAATAGGACTGAAGTTCCATATTTGGCAATTATAATTCAGTGAGATTGTACCCACTCTTACATAACTTGGTAATATGCCACTACCAAATGTGGAGATTATGAGCTTGTGGCATATGGGTTTTTTATTCAAAATCATAATCAGCAGCACGAAAAAGAAAAACATAAAACTGTAATGGATAGCTACCTCTGACAGAGCAGAACAAGTGGCTTCTGCATCTCTGATGGTTTGGAAGCAACCTGGACTGCAATCACACACTCCTTCACTTCCCCTTTCTTCATCAATTAGGAAGATATCAGATTACACCCTTGCCTTTATTGTAGGGGTTGGAAGCAAACAAACAAATAAATAAATAAATAAATGCCCCACTGGTAAATCTCTTTGAGAGTTTCTCACACCATTAGACAGTATTTTGAAAATAACAGAGTACAGATTTAAAGTTTACAAAAAGTAGTTCTGGTAACATGTCTCAGTGGCTGGAGTTTTAAAAAGTTGGTAGTTTAAAAGGCTCCAGAACAGAAGTCCCAAACCCTGTATTACTGCCAGAGCTGAAAGATGCAGAGTACTGAATTTAGCAAGGAGGAGGATAAATGAGTCAGTCAGATTACAGGTATTCATATAGGGAAAAGAGTTCTGACAGTGAAAGCATCCTAAATCAGAAGACAAAAAGGTATCAGATCCCAGGAAGAATGTGCAGCTACATTGATAAATGCAAAATAAAAATAAAATCTAGATTTTGAGAGCAATTAAATTAAGTAACTTGCTTTGGGGCAAGTTCTCTCATCACCTATAGTCCTTGTATCAAAATTTACCAGCCAGTTTTGCTAAAACATATTTTTTGGCTCAGGAATCATCCAAGAAAATTTGATGACCAGTCCTATGTGTGACCAGTGCTATGGAGGATGTCAAACTAAGCTGTCACACCAACCATTTTCCCTTCACATGATAGCTATGAAATAATTTATGTAGAAGAACAACATAACCTACAGTTCTGAGAGTTACCAAAACTGATACAAACTCACAAAAATCTACAAAAATATGTGAGGCCAGGAAGAATTTCTGTAGATAAAGTGACCTTTAGGGTGAAATGCAAGAGTTGAGAAAAGCATTTTTAGATAAACTGGTGCAAGAGCATATGAAGTTAGTACACAAACAAAAAGTCCATGCTGATTATAATATTATCTGATTTAAAATATTCCTTGAAGCGAGGTTTTAATAATACTTAAAAAGGTCTGACGACTCCCTGTCATGGTATGTCCATACTATTAATTTGTAAAGAAACTGTCTTGCTCGTAAAACAATCCAAACTGGAAAACGTGTGGTTGACAAAGCCAAGGACAACAACAGAAATCATTGCTGAGCCTTAACGTGATTATGTGTTGAGATGTGCCTCGTAAGAACTGGCATGAACTTTGACGAGTCACTTCTTCACACAATTCATCTTCATCCCACTGAAACATGAAGAAATAAATTCCAGGCAAATGGAAGCTAGGAAAGGAGGAGGTAACACTGACAAGAACGTCACTAGGACAAATTTCCCAAGTCGGTCCCAGAGCTGAACACCAGAGCTGCAGTGAGAGACATGACGATCTGTGAAAACCTTCTGTCACTATGTCAAGTGAGTGCCGTGGGATCATTTCATGCCTGCATTCCAGCCAGTGTTCAGGGCTTTCTCCACCCTCCTCTGAGGCAAATTCTGGCTTATGTAATTAACTTCCCATCCTCCTGACCCATACATTGTTTACATGCCCTCATCTGATCTTAGCCTGCTACTAGCCCTCTATTTCTTTTCCAGGATCTTCACTGAAATCACAGATTTATTTATTAATTTTGTACTCTACAATTCAGTTCCCCATTCTTCTGTTAATTCCGTAGTTTAGTACACTTCCCATCTCATTACTATGCTTCTCAGTCTTCTGGGTTTCCTCCTCACACTTGATTTCTGTATCGTACATACCACTGATTTTGCTTTCATCACCTCTTCTTATCACCATTATGATCTTTGCTAAATATTTTTACTTTTCCAGGTGTGTGTTTTCAAAATTCTTACATTACACAGTCTTGAATTTTCTCTATTGAACTGGCCGAGTTTCTTAAGATTTTATTAAATTTGGCCCAGCCAGTCAAGAGCAAAAACCTGACCTTGCTCCTTCTGTCATCTGAGCAAGTAGCTGGTTCACCTGAATGTAAGACTTCATTATGTGTGTTTTCAGTAGTCCATCAATCTTGTTCTTTTCTAAAGTTTCTCTCACATCTGATGGCTGATGTTCCAATGGCTTGATGTAATGCTTGAAACCATGCAATGTTCTTAGCCTTAAAGTTTTCCTTGAAAATACATCTCATTCACAAATATTTAACATTTGCACCTGCTTTCTGACATAAAGGGTTTTATAAAAAACAAATCCTAAAAACTTCCATGGACCTTAAGCATTATCTCATTTTGAAAGGTATCGGAGATTGCAGGAGAACACTGATGGACCTCAAGACAGTTAGAATTACTCCACTCAGCCCTCGGTGCACAGATTACACAGGACATGTTTAAACTCAGTGTGTTGTACAGCCTGGGATGGGAGAGGGGAATCCCCTAACCTGCTCAAATTAGCTAAAGCAGTGACAGTCAACAGCAGCCTTGGCTGCAGTGATCACGAGATGATGGAGTGCAGGATCCTGTGTGGGAGAAACAGAATACCTAGCAGGACCAGAACCCTGGACTTCTGCAGGGCAACTTTGGCCTGTTTAATCAATTATTAAGAGAAGTCTCATGGGACACGGTACTAGATAGTAAAGGGGCTCAAGATAGTTAGTCAACGTTCAAGGACCACTTCTTGCAAGCTCAGGATCAGAGCATCCCAATGGGTAGGAAATGAAGTAAGGGAGCCAGGAAACCCGCATTGTTAAACAAGGAACTGCTGGGCAAACTCAAGTGGAAAAAGAGAATCTATGGATCATGGAAGGAGGGGCTGGACACTTGGGAGGAACATAGGACTGTTGTCAGAGGATGTAGGAAGGCAATAAGGAAAGCTAAGGCCTCCTTGGAACTAAATCTTGCTAGTGAGGTCAAAGACAATACAAAGTTCAAGCCCCATTGTACTGGTTGCTCCACAGAGGTAAAGGTGTGTGATTCCCTCATGTGATTCAAGGGCAACTAGAAGGCCCAAGAAGTCCAGATCTTTTTGAAATCCTGCATTAAATGAACAAGACAACTTCTTGGTGCTTTGCCAACTGCAGAGCAATAACCCCTCACTTTAGTACATCTCAAGCTCCAGGATGCTTTCTCAACACATTTTTATTCTCTCCTTCCCAGTTCCCAGGATAGTGGAGAGCAAGATACTGGGTACTGTTGAGAAGTAAGGGGTAGTCTGGGTCTGCACAATACTTATACTGCCCATGACTGCTAACAGTTAAGAGAAAGAAACCTGAAATGAGAAAAGCTTAGCCAAACTTTCTGCTCATAGAATAGGTAAACTACTTACTTTTAAAGGCGGAACAACAACTTACACTAAAGGGATAAAACTAGCAAAATGGATATAAGTCTTCAATATCAAGTGGACTGCCATGACCCTGGCAACATCAAACTCCCTACAGTAGCTCTTTCTGTATCATCTGGATATCACTTATTTTAATAACACATTTACTGATGAAAGTAAAGCTAATGTAGCATGAAGAGGAGGATGGAATAGAAGGCATCCTATTTGTCAATACATCCTCACTGTCAGGCAGCTTTGGTAATGAGGTACAATATGAATGGCAGTCTGATTTTCAAAAACACCACACACCAACATATCTCTTTGTTTTCTTCTGGAAGTGTGGGAAATTAGAACTATTAAAAAAAGAAATTGTCATATTGTGTTGTGTTTATTCTCCCTTAAACTGTATGTTTGTAGTCATCAACTTCATCCATAGAGATGAGCCTTAGAATCTATGAGAAGAAAATACATATGTACTAGTGTATGCAATTCTCGTTATTCTACAATTATATTTATACAGTTGGGGGACTTTCCTGGTAATGCAGTTCATGTTAATATCTTTGCTTTCATTTTTTCAGAAAGTATAAACTCTACAATTGCGAAGAAGAGTTTGAAAATAAACCCTTCCAAAGAAGCTTGAACAAGAGAAGACACACAGAACAATGTTTTGCATCATCTCTTGGGAGAAAAGGGAACTGATTCATGATTTTTTAAAAATCTGGGGTCAGGAACAATTTGCAGATTGTTTTACTAAACCATAAATAAGTTATAATAATAACAACAATAACAACAACAATAATCTTAAACAGAAGTTATTCTATTGCAGCTACTGATGAGAGATTTACCTCCATTTCCCAGGGATTACCAGTTTAATAGTCTTTAATAACCTCCAATTGTTCAGACAAGCATTTTTACACCTTCACTTCAACAATAGCCCAAAAGTGCCAAAAACATTTGCATTTATCTTCAGTCAGTGAAGTAGATGGCAAGAGCAGAAGGAGCTTTATCTAACAATAGCTCTGCTGCCTTACAATTGTCTTAAATATTTCAACAAAGAGATATTTCAGTGTATTTCCCTGGCTACCAATGAGTTGCCAAAGGTCAATAACTTTAGCTTTAAAAATGTACTGATCTCTAAAGCTTTTCTTGCAGTTGAGAGATTAAGGCAGACTCTTATAAACATTTATGAAATAGGAGCAAGGGACTTCAGCCTGGCAGTTTAGAATGTAACACCATTCTGTATCTATATTATTTTTGGGATTAGAAACCATTAATTCCTGAAATTGTGCTGTGGAGCATAAGTGGCAACAGCTGCAGCTATCTGTTTACTGTCTTTCCACATGGGCTATTTTCTGTGCAAGATATGCATGAAGAACACAAATAAATGGGGTGCTACCTTTTTTGGCAGAGCCTGGCAAATTTAAAATAAAAAACTAAAAAGCATGAACCATGTTTGCTTTAAAATGATGGACTTAGGTGTTAATAAAAATAGCATCTTAAGGCAAGTCCTTACACACTTCCTGTTTCAGTAATCCATTCTTCTTGCATGCACAAACTAATAAAATGCCTCTTCTTATTATGTCACTACTGTACATGAAACATTTCATGCATAAAATATTAATCCCAGACACAGGTCTTTGAGAGAATGATTGTACTGTCTAAAGGACGAGATAGATGTTTCTGAATATAGCTTCAGTAATGCTTTCCAATCCAAAGCAAAACTGCAACTATATTCAAGCCCAAGGCTTTTCAATGGCACACAAAAGCAAACCTTTGGACAATTTAATAATGCGGACAAGCTGACCAAGAGAATCATGATGAGACACAACACGTGTCCCATTCATACTTGGCCTATAAAGACAAAAAAAAGCCCTACCCAAAACTGAGTTATTTGTGTTTTCTTTGTCCTTCACTTTTCACAAAACTGAAACTTTTAAAAGAATTTATTTCAAAGTGAAGGTAGAAAAAGTAAAATGTATTATTCCTGCCCACTAGAAAAAAAAAAAAAATTAACCTGAATGAACTTGGCCTTCAGGATTTCATAATAATTTTATTGTTGAGAGTCACTGCTTATTTCACAAGTTCAGAATAATGGACATTTAGTAAACCACTCACTCAAATATGTAATTAAATATCTCAATACAGGTATTTTAATTAGGACAATTAGGCATGTCTGATCTTCCACTCCTTCTTGATAGTATTACAGGACTGTATGTGAACTGTGCCCCATTCCAGTGTCCTGCTGCCCCTTGGGTACAGATCAGGAACTTGGCTGGAGCATGCTGCTTTTTCCATGGTCCACCTTTCTTTGACAACTGAAGCCACAATGCTGTGTAGAAGAAAAGGTACAATAATTTCTTGCCAAAATACTAACTCAGAACACAGGAGAGGTTTTACAGTAGTAGGACAATGCCAGATCCTTCAATTTAGTCCTCACCTCAGACCTACTTTTTGAGAAAGAGACTTGTAAAAGTCTTCTGCCCTCCAGAGGAAGACCATCCTCTAGAGTTAATTACACAGGGCTTCATCCATACCATGTCTAAATGTCTTTCCTACTGGAACCCTGTTTTCTTTTTTTTCCACAAGGGTATTTTACAGTTTCAGAGGCCTGAAAACTCATATAAATGGAGCTTTCTGAAGAAACACTCTATCTGCTGCCAACCCTTTATCCCTGAGTAAAGGGTTATAGCATTAAGCACCAAGTTCCACACCAGAAGAGGTTTTTCAATAGGTATAACTTTGCTAGGCTGCAGTCATTCCTGATAATCCCTCTTTGGAGTATGCCAGGCAATTTTTTCTTATTGTCCACAGTCTCCTTCTGGATATATATTTTACTCTTTCCTCTTTATAAGTTATCTCCATCTTCCTATCTTCTCTACATATTGACTTCAGAGGTGATACACTATAGTAGCAGGATGGTTTGTGGTGTAGTAGTTGTGGTCTCACCTCTGAACTATGAAGTGGTGCTTTACACACACAGGTCACAAAAGACCACATAATAAATAAAAATTAAAGGCAGTTCTGCAATACAAATAAACTTACATTGAGAAGAGGCATGTGCTGCTGGAACAAAAATGACCACTTGTGTATGTGATTTCTTTGCTATTGGATGAGATCAATGTCCAGTTACAGCCTTTTCTTACAAAATAAATTAGAACTTCAATGGGGGTATCAACTAATTTATCTCCTTAGAAAAGGGCTTTAATTTGTGCTAATATGGCTAAAGGAACATTTACGTCCATCACTTATGTATGAAATGATGCTATAAGCCCTTCAGTATCAAAATACTAAAGAGTGCTTAAATACTAGTCATGGTCCCATACAGTAACCTTGCTACCTTTTCACACTTGGAATGATACCTAAAAAATTGCCAAAGCTGCACCACAGGATTAATTACAGATTCATCGTGAAATTCTAAAACCACAGTTCTTAGGCAGCTAAGCAAGAACAGCTCTGCAATAGATTTAATCAGCTGCTGGGTAAACCTTCAGACTAGTAGAAAATGTGACATAAGAAGAGAGACCAATGAATCTGAGTAGGCTACAGTGCCATTCACCAGGCTTTTTTCTTGAAGTAAAAAGAAACAAAACAAAACAAAACAAGGACACCACTGACCCATCACATGCATTCTTCAACAATATTCTAAATGAAGTGTCCAAATAAAATAAAATAAACAAATACAGAAGTCATGCTTACTTTATATTAAAGACTGTAAATAAATAGTTTCTTAACTTATTAAACATGATCTTCCTTGCCAGAAGGACTCCTACCCAGCAAATGTAAGGACAGCTTTTCTGAAGGTTTTCTAACAGTTAGATGCTACAAATGACATACTTTATTGTTGGCACCAGGCTGCCATTTAGCTCTCAGAACACAGAACAGGGACTGCTCTTTCCTAAATTTGTTTAAATGTCTAAGGCTATTACGTTGGTCTCTCACTCAGTACATTATTTTATACAAAACACAAACAAGTGCACTAGCACAGCCCAACTCTCTTACAACCAATTAAAAATAAATAGCACCTGAACAAACTCACTGTCAATTAGCGAGTAGTTGGTTGCTTTGATAATCACATCACAGAAGGAGTATCCACAGAAATTTATTCTCTTCAAACATTAGCAGTATCCCAAAGATTAGGCAGACATAGACAAAACAGTTCTGGAAAACAGCAAGGTTAATTTTTTCTCCCTCTCAACACCCACTCCCATCTCTCAAGAAACAAAGATAGAACCAGGCCATTTTCCCCTCTAACATGTTAAAGCTTTCAAATAGCTCCCAGGCATTTTAGAAGCAGTTGTACAGTGCTTGCTTGCCACTTTCAATTAAACATGGTACAGCAGTCTGATGTCACCAGGATCTACTAATACGAAGAGTTCATTTAAGAGAGTGTTTAAACTCCAAACAAATAACTATTCACAGAGGTCTGAATTTTCTGGATAAACACTGAGGCAGTTTATAGAGACAAAAACAGAGAGAACAACATAAAGCACTGCCTCCCTTGTCTTGTGACATTGGCTAAATCCAGATAACTTACTGTGTATGACCAAAATTACTCACATGGGGATTCGATTCAATCACTGCTAGCTTTGCTCACCTCCTTAGAAGCAGTAGGTATCTGCAGTAGCAAAACTATTAGAAATATTTGAGTCGCAGATTCAGACACCAGTGAATTTAACAAAGTTCTTTTCTCCATATGCTTTGGTTAGATGGAAGTTTCTCTGGTTGGCTACTCTTCCATTTTAACACTGTTTTCAACTTCTTCAAAACACAAAGACTTGAGGAGAACAAAACTTGAAAAACCCACCTTTTTCCTGTGTTTCTCAAAAGGAGGCAGGGCAAACAACATGAAGGTGGCAATAGGGATAAGGGCAAAAGTGGGTAAGAGAGTGGAAGATAGCAGACATTCCAGGGCTGACTGGAAAACTAGAATGGAAGCAAAGAGATCATAGAAAAGCAATGGAGAGGCTTGATAACTAGACAGAGGGAGTCCTAAAGTTCTCAAAAGTCTGTGTTTTTAAAACAAGGGTGCAATTATCTCTATCCATGTGAGATCTGAGCTCCATACAAACACTTTAAAAAATATGTTAAAGTACTCACCATAATCAAATATGGATAGTTAACAGATTTGTTATTTTAATCAGGTATTTATCAAGCCCAGCTATAAAATTTGGCCCCAGCATCACATATGTTGGTGTATTGGACTCTACTGCTTTGACTCCTAAGGTTTTTTCAGGATTAACTGAACTGCAACATCATGAAAACCAAACAGCAAAGCATATCTGGAAGATATCTAGTTCTTCTTGCTCAGCCCCAGACAAAAGCTTGATCAGCTCTTTCTTTTTCCAAATAGCATCTTCAATAATTTAAAGAATTGGAGTCCAAAATTATTTTTAATTTTGCAAATGAACAGGGAGTAGAAAATATTTGCATGGAAAGTTATAATAAAATAAAGCATAATAATCTCATTCATATAAAATGAAAAAGAAATATTGCATTCAGTGATACTCAAAAGGCTTAGGATTATCACAATAAAGTCACATCTCCCAATGTACACAGTTTGTTTACTTTTTGTATATAACTCAGAGACTGAAGGAAAGGGGGATCAACTATACTGTTATTGATTGTGCTTGCTTCTAATCAGGTTCCCTGCCTGTTTTTCACACATGAAGATACAGCAATTCCTTCCTTCCTTCCTTCCTTCCTTCCTTCCTTCCTTCCTTCCTTCCTTCCTTCCTTCCTTCCTTCCTTCCTTCCTTCCTTCCTTCCTTCCTTCCTTCCCTCCTTCCTTCCCTCCTTCCTTCCCTCCTTCCTTCCCTCCTTCCTTCCCTCCTTCCTTCCCTCCTTCCTTCCCTCCTTCCTTCCCTCCTTCCTTCCCTCCTTCCTTCCCTCCTTCCTTCCTCCTCCCTTCCTCCCTTCCTCCCTTCCTCCCTTCCTCCCTTCCTCCCTTCCTCCCTTCCTCCCTTCCTCCCTTCCTCCCTTCCTCCCTTCCTCCCTTGTCATGAAAGCTTTCCTATCACTGCCAGGCTTTATACATCATTGATTTACAAAACCTCAGTTTTGATATTAGGTTGACTTGACAGTGTCTCATATAATGAGGAAAATTTAAAAAGCTGCAATAGATTATACTCCTGGCATGCAGACCCAAACTTGACTGGAAGTTGGAAAGAGAGAGATGCCTCCCTTCCACACAACTGTGGCCTTTCAGGGCATTTAACACGTGGTTTTACTCAGAAAAGCTACTCACTGCGTGTAGCTACTGCCATTTCTGCTTCACAGAAGTAAAAATCCCATGTCTTTTGTCTTGATTTCTTGGTGACACAGTACTTGCACAGAGGCAACTAAAGCCTGCAAAACTTTTAGACCTTGTAAGGACCAGAAAATAACTCAGGTTGGGTCTCAGATGCAGGGGGACAGGTCTGCAATGCTCTGGGCAGTGAACAAGTCTTTTAATTTAGAAAATCAGCTTATCTGATGAAAGGTTTTGAGAAATAACAGAAAGACAGAATCCAAGAACATATTTACAAAGTGTTTAATCAGACTGTTGGGATGTTTGGGTTTTTTTAAAGACTTTTGGGGCCAGCCCACAGCCTTTCTCAGACAAAACTCTTGTATTTCCTAGAAAGTTGCTTCTTAGTTCAAAGATGCTCAAGAATTATTTACTGCTGTTTCACTTTCAAACCTCAATTTTTAAACTCCAAATTATTCTAGAATTTCCTCAAATTCATATTTGTATAAATACTGAGAAATTACAGTAATATCTATGTAATGTAAATGTAGACAAAGAGAATTCCGTGTATGACAGGATTAGGGAGACTCAGTGCAGAAAGAAAGGAAGAAAAAAGAAAAATTGGGAAGTAGATAGACTTATAACAGCTTTTCCAGAGTTATTGACAAATAAGAGAAAGTAACATAAGCATGGTGCAACTCAGCAAGAAACTGTTTACTTCATTGTATAAAATACAGCTGCCTAAAATGCACACAGCTGCATAAAATGCAGCTCTACCCTGTTCTGCCTCCATGAAAAGGATAACCTCCCTAAGGCCCTTGCTGCTTCTTTACACAACCAGGACAGTCTCAGAAAGACAAGATGAATAACCACACACTTTACAGCTGACTGTGTGGCCGAGAATATCAGAACTCTGACAGCAACTCGTATTTTCTGATAGATCCTATACGCAAGTATGCAATTTCTGAATAACCAAAATGTTACTTGAAAAATATTACTTTCTTTTCCATGGTGGAGACAGAAAGGTAAGATTCAGCTCCCTACCTTGATTACATTTTTCACAGTTGCTTTGCCCACATGCCTTTCCACTCTATCTATCCATGCACCAATTCTGAATTAGGCAACTGAAGCAAAGTTAGAACTATTTTCCTTATATAAAAACCCTACAGGATATACGCACATCCCTGAGCAATTGCATTACAGAAAATGAAGCCCAGCTGTGAACCCAATATATGCAGCTGACTGTGCCATCACACCCACAAACTGAAATTCTAGTAAGGATCATAGCAGATGCAGTTTAATGGTAAAATAATTGAAAATATAAAAATGAAACACTTTTACTAATTGTAAAGACAATGTTTTTGAAAGTTTTCATTCCCCAAAGCTTTTACATTTTTACTTTTATCCTAATATGTCCTTTGAGGGATCAAAATTTAATTTTTGGTCCCTTTTCATTTCTAGATGCTTTCCTCTGCTGAACTGCATTCAACAAAATTAAGATCATATACAATAGTTTGTGTGAAAATGTCGTTTCTATTGGCTGCACCGAATTCCTCCAGCTTTTACTTTGAGTTTGTATTACTTCTTTTTTGGATAATTCCCAAGCTTCCTTTTCTCCAAAGATTAGAGTATCTCCTGCGAAAGGATAGTACTCCAAAAGAGATAATTTAATTACCTGCAATTCTGCTTTTTCTGAGATTTCATGAATGAGCTCCTTTTTTTCACTCACAGCTCCTCCAAACTGAAATAAATGTTTCAGGAGGTAGATTTAGTCATCGTATTTTGATTCCAGAACTGCTTTGGTGAGGGGTGGAGTGTTTCTGTTCAGCTGCTGTTCTTTTAGTCTTAATTGTAGATAATCTACTGTGAAATACTCTCACAATTTATTACAGTTTCTGCCAGTGGCATTTCCCTTTAGCCCAAGGATAAATCTTTCTAACTCTGGCAAATGTCAGGAATGCTCCTGTGATACAGGTGATTCTACAATAATAAAAATCAACAGCTAAAAACAGACTTTATTGTAGATGTTCACTATTATGTTTATAGCCCATTATAAATATTCATGTCACTCTTATTTAACAAAGGCTATATATTACTACTCTCTCTATCACTTTGACCACAATCAGAAGACCATACTGAGTTATTATATGCTAGATACATAATAATTTTTACAGTAAAGCTAAATACTGAAGTTATCATATTGAAATTTTATCTAAAACAGAGAAATCATAGAATCATAGAATCTTAGGGGCTGGAAGGGACCTCGAAAGATCATCTAGTCCAACCAAATGGGTCCTTATTTTTTGTATCATGACAATGGTACAAAAAATACACAGCGGAGACAAAGTTTAAGTCTTTAATCATACTTAAATCATTAAATATCAGAATACAACAGTCAATTAACCAAATTTTAAAATACCCCAGCAATCTGCAACACACCTCACCTTTGCCAGAATCAGAGCCATCATTTTGACACTGATTCAATAGCCAGCAGCAGCAGTTTCCCAGATTACTCACAGTGATTTTGTTGAAGTCAAGCATGGTCAGTTCTCTTAAGTATAAAGTTTTTCTTTTGTCTGGAACATGCTGAACAAAGCTTCAGCACAGTAAGGAATACAGAATATTAATATTTCTCATTTTCCTAGTATCTTAGTGCACTTACCTTTATTTTCTGGTACTCTTTTTGCTAGCAGAAATACCAATAAATTTTAACCTGAAATATACATTAAAATGGCTGCACAAACACCATTTTGAGTTTTCAGCCCCCCCCCCAAAACAAACAAACAAAAAAATTAAAAGACCCAAAACTTCCCTTTGGAAAAAGAGAGAGCCATTCCCAAATATGTTTATCAGGAAAATAACCAGTCATGTCAAGCATTGTCCTGAAACCCAAACAGGAACAACTTGCTATTTTGTTTCCCATTTTACATTCCTTAGAAAGCACTGCCTTTGTCTCTGCATCGAGGAAACTCTTATTTACAATTGCAGCTCTGTTGATTTTTCTCCTGACAATGTCAAGCAGTTTCTGTATGAGAGCCATTAGCTGAGTTCACTACTTTGTCACCAACATACACTTTTTCAGGAACACAGACTAGGGAAACAAAGCTTTGCATCTAAAAGCTTTCTTTCATTTTTGTCATCTTTGAGCCAGTGCTTAACCATCATCACATTTTTAGATGTGTCACTGGATACTTCTGAAGTAAGAAAATTGACTGTGTTCTCCCAGTTGTGTGCAATGTGTTGATTCCAGTATGGAAAGCCACCCTGCCAGAACAACTCCAAAGCGAGTATGCAGATCCTTTCTAGTACACTATTCATTATGAAACATTATCTGAAGTATTCTGGGAGATGAACAATAATTTTGTTCTGGTCAGGTAAATCTCTGGTCTTTAGTATAAAATCACAGCTACATGAGTGAGATGAAAAATAGAATATATAATGATCAAAACAACTTGAATGAGAACTTTCAAAAGTGTCAATATTCTGCTATTAAAATCACCGTTAAGAGACACACCGATTACAGGGCAATTTGTAATTTTCCCATAAACTTATTTATCACAAAGATACTGTTTAAATGAATGCTAATTTTAGAAGCATATGTTTTACACTTCTTATTTAACAGAAAAAAAAAAATAATTACAAGATCACTGACTTCAGAAATCTTCCCAGTACTGGAGTTCCACAAAAAAAATTAGATAAAAATCATGACTGCTTAAAATAATTACTTTTTTTATCATAGTGGTCAAATATTTGAGTTTCTTTAGAATTGGAGTATGATTAAAATTGCAAATGTATTGAAGGATGTCAAATAACTCAACTTGCCAATTAAGACAAATGGGTATTGCAAAAAACACACTGAATCTTGTGAGCATTCAGTCACAAGATTTACTTCGTAGCACATATGGCTTGAACACGCTTCCAGGTTTGGTTTATCTTTTTCCCAGAGCTTTGAGTTTGATGTCACCAGCAGAGCATCCTGAAATATTGCTTGCTTAACCAGTCACTTCAACACTACAAATCCCCACCAAACATACGCTTTCTTAACAGTTATACCATTGTCCCACCCCAAAAAAATATTAACCCTAAGAACATCTGGAACCTCTTTTCTCTATTCCTTTGCACAACTTGACTTCATGGAAGCTGTACACATAGTGTACATGTTGCATTGTGACAAAATATTAGATCTCCCCTTCTTCCACAACAGACTTGTTATGGGTAAAGCAATTAGACCATCATTGGTCCATTCTGAGCATTAAGTAGAAAGCCCCTTCTGTTGATTCTATTGATATTCCAAGTGCCTACAGGATCCAAGTACAAATTTCACTCCCTTACCAGCACATGCTCTCTACTGTCTTAGGAAAGAGCTTCCTGTGATTAGAAAAGGCCAGGTTCAGTTCTCAGGGTAGCCACCCACTCTCTGCATAATCCCCAGGAAATCACTTGTTCTAAAAGTGGCCAATGACTATGAAGTGTCAAACCTGGCATTTCTTCACTGTAGTTTTCAGAAACCATCCATTTCATTCAGAAAAACAGGTGAGATTTCTAAAATCTAAAATCTAAAAGCAGGAGAATAGGGACAGCTCCTACAGAAAAGGAAAGGCAGAGTCCTGTATGCCCCAAGACAGGCCCTCCAAACCAGTAGCAGTTTTAAGGCCTTGAATCTCTTTGTCATTCTCCTCAATCTATAAAATTGAGACAAGAACATTTCCCTCCTGCCCAGGGATTGTGTGGATAAATACATTCCTGTTTGTGAGGCACTTAGATAAGATAGCTAAGGGAGCTATGTAAGTTGACAGATTCCTTGATCTTAGGGAACTGTACTCTTGAAAGAAGCAGCTTGACTGAGTTATAAATGTCCGCATTATTCACCATACGAAACTGCCAAAAGATAAAAAACATTCTAATGATATTTGAGAGCAGGAACTCCCCTTCCCTCCCCATACTTTGAGGACTTTGTCCCTTTGGAGATGGTACGCCTTTCAGTGAGGAGGATTCCCTATTGTTTTCTTCCCTATTCTTTATAATGTAAATGTAACCTCACTTATTTATTTATTTTCTCTCCGAGGCCTCTTTTCATCTAGCAAGATGGCAGGGGAGGGGGATGGAGGGAAGAGAAACTGACGGAGGGGGGGCTATTTAATAATGTCCTATTAATCGCAGTGCACTATCAGCAGGCTTTAACCCTGTTCCAATTCTTTGATTGCTTTTTAGGGATTAGAGAAAACTTCATTGTCACCCATTGCATTGCAAATGGGTAAATTTGAGTGATATGTACACAAAATATAGATAGGCAGATAGTGCATCGATATATGTGCAGAGTATATACATGCATTTATATAGCTTGTACACACACACACATAAAAATAAGCTACATCTCCCTGTATGCCATACGAGAAAAATCAAATCAAGGCACGGAGAAACTGAAAAAAACCTACATGTATCATTCACCTGATTTCAATTGTGACTCCCTTTGAACCTTGGCCAAATCATTTTGTACATTAAAAATTGGTCAGGGATGATAAGATTCCATTTTCATGGTTGGTAATGCAGAACCGGTGAAAGAATACAATTACAGACCCCTGAGTAAACTCTGCGAATGTCAACTTGATGTAAATGATCAAGTGTCGACAAAGGGCTGGCAGGAGGGGGGGCAGGCAGAGATGAGGGAAAAGAGAGAAGGAGACGGGGAGGCAGAAAAAGAGGCTTCAACTTCTTCAGCAGCCTTTCACCCTGTGACACTCCAGCACCTTCCCTGTCCCAGCCCTCCGGGATCCGACCTTTCTGAGCCAACACAGTGTCCCAAGTCTCCCACAGATGCAACGGACATCGCCCTGGGCTAGGACCTCAGTTCTTTGCCAGGATTTTGACACAAGTGACCTGCCCCTGCCTCCAGCAGGCCAACAAAAGCAAGCAGCCAGCACAAAGAATTTCTGGGAAACAATAGCACGCTTCTACATAAATCCTGCAAGAACCCAGCACCCAGGGTTTGCATTGAGGGATTGTCAGACCCTGACCCCTGCATGGAGTGCCTGCATGACTGCTTGTGTGACACCCCCCCCAGTCTCACCCCTGAGCCCTCCCAGCTGCCTTCCCTCATCAGTCCCACCATTTCCTGGGCCCCAGGCAACCCAGCTTTCTCCTCTCCGGCTTCCCTGTGAGCACCAAGTTGGTGTCATAGCAACTTCTCTTTTTATATTGAGCTGACATAGGAATCTGAGGAAGGATGCTGTGACCAAGTGGAGGTACAGAGGCTCAGGGAGTGAAAAGGAGGCAGAGGTGTTCATCAGTCATTAGGGAGAACAATGGTTTAATAGCTCCCAGAGTATGATCTGTATATTCCTTACACCTTGTGAATCCCAAAGGAAGTGGATTATTACCTTCCCCTGAGGCACAGAGCAGTGAAGGGACTTAACTGTGCTCCCAAAATTAGTCTTGAGCTGAGGACTGAGTGCTAGGTGGTGCTTGTTTCCTCTAGCTTCCTGC